>NW_009213625.1:0-42274 GCF_000690835.1 Fulmarus glacialis
TTCTATGATTCTATGATTCTGTGAAAGGGTTTCCCCTTTACTGTTGCCAGTGATAGCACAAGTCCCCGCTGCAAGTGTAGCCCTTTGGGAAGCCTCACCTCCACAACAACCACCCAAGCAAGACCTTGCAGGTGGGCGGCTGCGATGGCGTGCCTCCAAGTGCCCTGTGGTCGTAGGGGCACTTATTGTTACTATTTGTAGACCTGGCTGGAAAAATTCCTACAAAGCAGTTGTACATGTTTCTTCTTGTTGATCTCTTTTGCCAGTTTGCCACAATCGCCAGGGTTGCCCTCCTTGTAGAGCCTGTCGAAATGTCTCGGAGGAAAAAGGGGAAGAATTTGCTTCAGTATATTCCCTGCTCCTTCCAGCTGCTACTTACAGGGTGTGGGAATGCCTTGAGGTTCCTCTAGGAGATGTATGTGGAGCTAGGGTTATTGCAATGGGGAAACCATCACAAATTTTACAAAAAGCCTGGATTTCTTCACTGTACTTCTTGTGAACAACTTGTGTTGTTACTCCTTGTGTTTTTTCCAGCTGGAAGAACAGGGTGGTGCCACAGATATTTTCGTTATTATTGATTCCCAGGCTTGAGGCACAATTGTCAGCATGCAGGGAAGGCAAGTATTAATGAGTAATTTTCAAAAGCATCTCTTTCCTTTATTTCAGAGTCTCCTGAAATTGGGCCCTCAGTTGTAGTTCACACAACTGTGACGTTTGGAAGCGAGCACCTGGATTCAGACCCTGCAGAGGTGCAGCAGTTAATTCTCAGTCACCTGGAGAGGATTGTGCCATCCCTACCTAAACCAGCCAGCATCAAGTGTCAGAAATGGAGATACTCTCAGGTACTCTGTGGTGGGATCAGTCAGCTGGGAGGATGCTGCTGGGGCAATGCCATAGCGCAGACTTGCGGTGTATCGCAAGAAATAGGACATCCTAAGACCCAGTGGTCTTCATCCTTGGGGAGCAAGAGGAAAGGGGATAGTTGCTCGATATCCGGAATACATTCCTCCACATAGCCATGAGCAGCGTCCAAGGCTGGCCAATGACAGCCAGATCATTTCTAGTCATCTTTTTACGTAGTGGACCTAGCTCAGCGGTAAGTTATGCAGCACTCCTGGTAAGTAGGGACAGGAGCAGTGCACAGGAAGGAAGTAAATCCCACATACTTTGGTGGGATTTTCGCTGGTATTTAAAAATATGACTCAATCTGTATCCAAAAGTATGGGATATTATTAGCAAAATTGCCACCCTACCACAGAGTAGCAGAAGTCCTTGCGTTCATACGTACTAATTGTTATTATTTGATTTGGCCCAGTTTGATTTAACAGTATGTTATGCGAAAAATATTTTAAAGTAAACTACCTAAGGGTAATAATAGCAAAACGTGTATATTTTACAGACTGCTTTTAAAAATCAAAGGAAATTGATGGCAATTTCCTGAAGTATTGGAGTGTATCTACATGTTTACCCAAAGCCTCTTAAGTTAAATTACATTGGTGAAATTGAATGTGGAAGTTGATGCAAAATATTTACTTAAAGCAGTCCCCTAAAATTTTTTCCTTTTATGAAGTCTGGAAAAGTTACTGTAGATGACTGTTGTGAAGTCTGCTCATACCCCTTGATCTGCATCCGATTTAGGAACCTGGTCTCATTAGCACAAAGTTTATTCTTCTGCAGGTTAGGTATTGGTAGTTTGCAAATCACTTCCCAGTGATAGTATTTGTTCTCAGCTGTCGTATAAAAAACGACCTTAACATAGGTTTTAATGTTTTAGATGACTCATACAAAAATCATGGTATGTTTTATATGTTCCTCTTTATCAGTTCAGGGGGTTTTTTTGCTAGTAACAGTATCTCTGTACAGTTGTCACTGTTAAGGCATCCTTTTCTGGTTGTGACTTCTTTTCTTCTGCATTATCTGCATACCTTTCTGCTTCAAACTGCTTGTGAGCGCAAGAGCTGCAGGTGGTAGGGAAGAGAAGAATTGGATCTATCTCCAACAGACAGACGCTTGGTTGACCAGCTCTGGAAAGGGCTCCCAAAACAAAGTAAGAAGTATTTTTAAACAGAATTAATACACCCTAGATACTGCTGCTATCACAGAGCTCTATCATAAAATTTGTCAAATTCAGCTGCTTCGTTTATGTGTGCAAGGAAAGGGCTTAATATGCCTTTTCCTTGCACTACTCACACTTTTAGCATAGTGTCAAAGGTGACATGTAAGCATATGCATCATATATGGCCCATTCTGATTTATTTCACCATGGAAAACATGGATAAAGGAAAAGACAAGAATGGCAGTTAATTTCTTACTACTGAATTAAAAAAAAAAGCTTCAATTGCATTCTACCGAACAACTATGCTTCTTGAATCCTGGCAAAATTAGGCCGTACAGCATTTATTATAACCTTATACCTATTGCATCATCTTTTAGAGGTAGCTGGAACAGTGACTGTAGGAATGAACTCTTATTTTCTACAATTGCTTCAAAATTGTTGTCTTCCTAAATCACTAGGTGTGCGTCCTGTTTTCCTTATTTAAAAATTACATTCAGACATCATACTGCTGGATGGTGCTCTATTATTTTCTCAAACCACTGTACAATTTACAGCTCTTCTCGCTTTCTTCTCCTGCCTCTGTTGCCTGCTATCGGCCATGCTGCTTCTAACCAAAACCACCAACTTCAGCAGCTGCTTGGGCTTTAAGTCTGTGTCACAGGAGGAGTTATCACCAGTCTTTAATTCGGTGGATGAATGTCAATATGTCTTAGATTGCAAATCAGTCAGCATAGGTCAGATCTGTTATCTCAATAAAGAGATCTCTATTGCCACCCTATAAACTAATCACTACCTAAATTAAATATCTGGGACAGAGTTCCCTCTTTCTCTTAAAGCTGTCTTTACTTTCAATTATAATAAGCTGTTGCCAGAGAAGCAAAGGGAACTGGTAAGATGGGTGCATCTTTCTCCTGACTCTTTTAGACAGGATTTATCCTACTTGTTAATTAAATCCGGCTGTAATGTCCTTCACATGGCCAAACACAATCCTGGGATTAAAATGCAGACATTACAATTATCCATGACGGATGAGGGATTAGGACTTCCAAACTTCTTCTGACACTACTTAGCAGCACAGCTGCAATTCTGAATCCCCTGCTTTACGATAAGACACTATTAGCATTCAGAGCAACAGCTTCCCAACCCATCATGTCCCTTTGACAGAGTCACTTTATATGTATAAGGGATACTGGGAAAGCACAGAATCGTAGAAATTGGACCTCTTCAGAAGGGACCTCTTCAGGGACCTCTTCAGGTCTCTAGTCCAACCTGTTGCTCAAAGCAGAACTATCGCCAGCACTAGGTGACCTCAACCATGGCTTTGTCTAGCTGAGTCTTGAAGTCTTCGAGGATGGAGATTCAACAGGCTGTGCCATAGAGCCGGTAATTTGGAATTTATGTTGGACAACACCTTCAGAAGAACTTGAAGAAGGGGCAAGATCATTCCTTTCCCCAGTCACTATGTCTAAACTGAGGGCCCTTACTACATCGAGCACACAATCTTGCCACACAGGCGAAAAGATGCAGGCTGAGATGTGAAAATATTGATCCTGTGATCAGAAGCTGTTTGGTACAGCCAGCGTCAAATAAGCACTGGGTAGTCAAGAAGGAAGGACACTCCAAAAGCCTTTTTCTGCTAAACCTTTCTTCATTGTTTATGCTCAATGACCTTGATCTGTAAGAAAAATTTAGGAATAAATTAAGTACTGACCTAAAATTAGTCTGAGAAAGACTATCTCTGGCTGGATTTACCATACATGGAGAGACTCTTCTGTTAAGTTGAATAATGGAGAATGGGTCACAACTGGCTACAAATTCATTTCAGATAATACCTCCTTTAAAGAGATGCTAACATGCCAGTAACACAAAATGCAGCCAGTAACATAAACGTGGGTACTTGGAAATAGCGGATAACAGCACGGCAGTGCCTAGCTGAGTGTACGTTTGAATCGATGGAAAAGTCCCCTGTACTGAATACGGTGCCTTGGACGTTAGGTCTTGTTCACTGAAGCTGACAGTCGCACGATGGGATACAGTAACGGTTTACCGCACAGGAATCCAAAGCATATCTTTGGACCAAAGGCAGAAAGTCGAGAAATGATTGAAAGAAAATTATACTCTCTGTACCATGCTTTATGATCTCTATGGTTTGATCTCTATTGCTGGTCTACTGCTGTGCTTCTGCTCTTTTTTTTTTTTCTCTCTCTCTGGCTTTCCAGGTATTTTTTCCTCTTTTTCAACATTTCATCCTTATGGGTCTTGTTTTGTCATTCCTTTTCTCGGACTTTTTCTTCCCACCTACCTCCTCCAATCACTTCATCATCAAGCTGTTCTGCATCTTCTTATCTTTTTTATCCCTCCTGCCTAAGCCTGCCTTGCCCTCACGTTTACCTTTAGGCCAGTGCTGCTACTGCTGCTGCCTTATCTCCATTCTGAGATTCACCGGTGCTGCTCTGGGCTGCGCTGATTTAGTACAGCATGGACACTCAGCCTTTGTACGTAGGTTTGAAACAGGCTACAACAATGTGTGACACAGCCAAGCGTGGTAAAACCACGAATGCTGTGTGCTTTTATTCTGCCGTTTGGCACGCATTGGTGTTTGTCATAAAGTACAATACCGAAAAGAGGTCTTGTTCTCCCCATGAGTTCCAGGTAGCTTCAGGTTAATAGGTACTGGCCAAAGCAAAGTCCATTCACTTTTAGAAATGTTACACAGAACTGCTCAAGAGCTGCCACTTCACAGATGCAAGTTTAATTGAGGGTATAGTGCCAGGAAAATTATATTTAAAATGAATACAATGCATACATTGAGAGTGACGTTAAATATTTATCAAAGCAACCTTACTCAGAACTTGTCCCATGCTACTTACAGAAAAAGTGTTGATTGTATCTCCAGCAGTGTCTAAAAACTGTTGTGCTACTCAGATAAAAAAGGAGACCAGCGTAGCAGAGGTGGAGACAGGGTGGGTTGTCCCAAGGCTGTGTGTACGCTTGCACAGCAGCATGAAGCATGGGCAGGTCATCGTGACAGTTGTTACTCTCAAGTCCACCTCACTTCCCATCCAGGAAAGTCACCTGGTCAACCCAATCGTGTTGCAGGCTCTCTTGGAAACGGCAGGCTCCCTTTCCTTGTGTTGAACAGTTGCATATCTGGGGGTTTTTGCAAGCCCACCTTTGCTGATGTGAGGTGATGTATCTTCATACCTTTTGGCTTAGAGATCTCCATGCCCCATCTATCCAGGGTCAGACAATTCGTTTCTGCTGAGACGGACTGAGAATAAGACAGGACGGGGCTGTAAAGTTTCTAAATTTCCACATACAGGAAAGCTTTATTCTAATTATTTAATTCCAGAAGGTAAATATTTTACTATGATGATACTTGGATCACTAATGCTTGGACCTACGATCTGGGATGGGAGGGGTGCTTCGTATGAAGGCGTGTTTCTCAGGAATACAAACCTTTCTGGCATGAAATTCAGATAAATAAAATACTTCCTTTTTCATCTCCCTGTATGCTTTTCTTTTTCAGGTTACAAAAGCTGTACCCGATTGTCTGGGACAAATGATTCTTCACACTCAACCTCTCCTGATTTGCGGGGGCGATGGATTTACTCGTTCCAACTTCGATGGCTGCATAGATTCTGCTATGAGTCTTGCAGAGGCTGTGAAGTCTCATTTATAGCAATTTCAAAGTCAGCTGCTAAACTTAGTCTAGATTTATGATGAATTTTACTATGATGGATTGAATTCTAGTTTAGTGTTAACATCACTGGCCTCTATCTTGCAAAAATAAATAAAGGAAGATCTATTGGTGTGCTGTAATAATTATTGGGATGGAATTGAATTGAATTTTCCAGGATCTGTACTGTGAGTGGTTACTTCACTTGAAGTAAAGCTTTTTCTGGCTCTAGTCAGAGGCGCTGAGCTCCAGCAGTCTTGCCAGGTCTCCTGATACTTTTACAGCCCATGAAAAGTATGTCAAGGAGAGGAGCCTGACTTGAAGCAGCACAAAAACCCATGGAGCTGCAGAGTTTACTCCTTCTCTGAGCATTTGGAGCCCTGACAGTGACAGAAGGAACATGCACAATTGATCCCAGAGCTTTCATACGTACATGCGGTCATTTCTTCTGGTGCAGATCAGCCATGGTCATGGTTATTGTGTTGGCCATGGGGAATCAGTGACGGGGCATACCTTGCTATGCTGCTTAAGTTGGATGGCCCATGCAAAGTCTAACCGTATCGTCTCAAGGTCTAACCATGTCTCCAGGCATGGACAGCTTTTAAGTGAGGCATAGTAGTTGTCTGCCGACCAGCTTTCTCAGCCCACAGTTTTCTGGAGCCCTGGTTGGAGGTTGCTGGAAGAGCTCGTTTAAGAGCTTGATGACGTTGCTGGCAATGATGTGCCGCTGAAACACGGTACCTGTCCTGGGTGCAGTCTAAGGAGCATCAGCCCAGCTGTGCTCGTAAAAGGAAAAATGGAGAGAAGGTGAAGGAGAAGGTGTGCATGTTTGTAGCGCTCTCATAGCAATAGGGCTGCTATCCCAAAGTCATCTTGGGAACAGACATTGACATCTGGGCTGTAACATGAGTTTAACACAGGAAAGTGGACTGGCCAGGAAAGTGGATGCACTTAAAGTAGTTCAGTATTTGCCAGGTTAGAGAGTCACCGGTGCCTCGTGGTTCTCTGCTGCTCCAGGGTCCCCTGAACAAGGAGCAGCCCTTTCCTCCTTCCAGAGGGTGGAGGAATTGGGGTAGGAGCGGCCAATACAGAAGGTGGTTTAGCTGCTTTGCCTGGCAAATGCCGAGAGGAAGGAGGGAAAAGAATTTATCTAAGCGTGGTCCGTGGCAGTGTGTTAATAAGAAAACTGTGCTGACATTTCAGGCTTAGGGTTACATCACCACCACCATAAAAACTCATTTAAAGTCAACAGTCTGAAAGTGAGGTGAGTTCTAGACAGCTCTATACTTTATTTTGGCAGAGCAGGTGTAGAAACAGAGGGACAGGTCCAGGGAAGGATATAAATACACGTGTGAGTGAATGAACAAGGAATTTGATTTGAAATACTAAAAAAATAAACAGCAAGTATAATTGTGTTGAAAATACTACCTGTCACAGTTTCAAGTTTTTCTAAGCTACTAAACTGTGTTTCTGTGAAGTCAATTTCGAAATCACTCAGAAATTAACCAAGAAATCGTTTATTTACTCTAAATTTGATTTTAGCTTGCCCTTCCTTTTAAATCATGTATCACATGTTTAGTACCTCTCTCTACTACAGCACTAAAAACAACAAAATGCTATTTTCAGCAGACGGAATTTTAACCATTCAGCCTCTTTTTCTTATACCCCTGCATTTCACAAAAATCCGACATCCTGTATTCACAGCAACTGAACACTGTAATTTACTGCTGCGTTTGACCGTTTCTAATGCAGTATTTTAAATGACACGAAGAACTTTAAAACTTATTTTTAAAAACATCTTTGAAGGATATTTCATGATACCATGCGGTTTTATTGATTTTTTTTTTCCTTCTTTCCATGAAGTCCTCGAGTTTAAAACTAGGTGTTGTTACTGTCTGAACCAACCAGCTCCAAACCCTCAGGTTTTGTGCAGAAACACGGAAGATTGGCGGTCGTGTATGTGCACAAATCTTTTAAAAAGGCATGTGATCTCCTATCTTCCAAGGATCAAGGTAGCCAGGAAGAGCCACACAGTCCTGGAATAAATCTAATCTGGTGAGGCATTTAGTATTGGCTTGATTTAGCGCGAGCTCAAAAGCAACCAAAGTCCCAGCTGAAATAAGGTTTTATGTTGCAGTGTTGGAAAACCTTAATCAAAGAGCCGTACCCCGCGGAGGACGGCGTACGAAAGCAACCAAGCCCCATTTTTCATATGTGCTCCTCAGCTTCCATCCAGGCCTGGCCATCCTGCAGGAGTCGGTGCCCGAGGGAGTTACATGCTGAACCATACAGGAGGGTTTTCTGCTGGGTTTTCGGTTCCCCTGGAAGATGTCACCGTGGCAGGCGGGTCAACCGTTGCTGGACCCGTGGTGATGGTTTCTGGGGACCCATCCCACCAGTCTGCCTTCATCCAAGCTCTGCCTTAGTGCACAGGGAAGGATGTGGGTCCTTTTCCTCCAGGGGTGAAGGAGCAGGCTGTAACTTTAGGGGATCTTTCCAGCCTCTTCGCTTGTGCTGTTTTCCTCATCTTCGCTCTTCTGCTTCTTTCTTCAAAGATGGATTTTGCATTAAAACATGCTAAAATTTGCACTTCCTTCCCCTTCCTTCAGTTTTGAATGGAAGCAAGCCAAACCACTAAAAATCCAAATAAAGATCACTCCTGAAAGGGTGTGAAATGCAGAAAACTGAAAATGAGGCATCTTTGACTTAACACTGTGTCGTTCCTCTCGCCGCCTCGCACGCGGGCATGCTCCAAAGAGTCGTGATGCTCTCACGGGGGCCTTGTATCAGCAGCAGCCTTCCATACCACAAGTGACAGATAAGTGGAGATGTCTCTGACCCCATCCTTTCATTATGGGGCCTCAAAATACACAATAATAAGCAAATCACAGATTCAGAGATTTTTCGAATCATAAGACTTTCGATTCAGAGGTTTTCGAACATGAATCACAGTGAGTCTCAAATTGCTCCCATCCTTCCCCATATCATGCTAGTCTATCAAAATGCCTCTTTCCTATAGCTTCCTCCCAGATTAAGATGATTTAAACAAAAACAACTTGGGTTTTTAAGGTGGAGTAGAAAAGTTCATGGACACGTTCCTCTGGATGCGCTCCAGACAGCGGGCACTTAAGCGCCTCTGTTGCGGTATCTCATTTTGTACATATGAGCAGGGAGACGACAGTATTAACTTTCCCACGCGAGGCGGGTAACGAGCGGTGATATTTCAAAGAGGCCACTGTATCCAAAAGGATGGCAACAGAAGAGACTTGTCTGGTTGATTTCCTGGGATTTTCCCTGGATGGACGTAATTTTCGATTAACTGGCAGATCCATCAATTACAACCCGTATCTCCTTGTTCCCAGACAAGGGTAACAGCTGCGTCTGATCTCCTATACGTCCCGAGCCAGAGCTAACGCCCGAAGTCGAATTAAAGCATTTCAGCTCTCAGATGGCGATGTTATTGTCTTCCTCATCACAAGGAAAGTCAGGGCCATAGAAGCCTTTTAACTCGCAAGTTGTGCTAACTTCCACCCAGTGAACATCACTTCGCAGGGCTGGCCCATGGCATTTGGTGCAGTCACTGCTTTACGATATATTCAGCTGCATGAGATGCATTTTGCTGATCTCTGAGCGTTTAACTGTATCTTTAGGTCTCTAACAGCAACCCTTTCTTGTCAGTTACTGTCCCACCAACAGCTGCGTGTTTCACCAGGAAAGATTTGGTATTATTGGCCAAACAGCAGAGTTGGTGTTGGCAGGAAGGCTTGATAGACACAACTACACCTTGACATCTCCTGCCAACAGAAGTGTCGTGAGACCTGTGGCTCAGCCAGGGGAGATCCACCCAACATTTGGCTCCTTAGCACCATGCAAGGCAATTTTCGCATCACAACTGTTGCGTGTTCCTCAATCAAATGCATTTGAGAAAGCCAAGCGTGCTGTACTGAGCCATCAGACCCCATACTCTGCCACCCCTTCCCCTCACAGACCACCCTTGGTGATCTTCTCAGCCCTTCGTTCCTTCTTCTAGGAGGACTGAGCACCATGTGCATCCGTGCGCTGCTCTTGCAGGGGTGTTTTTGGAGGCAGTACCAACTGAAATCTTGGCCATGGGCAAGGAGATGTTTGGTGCTTTTCCGCCCAGCGGGCGGGACATGTGGCACAGTGTCCGTGCCATTGCCACCATGTCACGGATACTAAGGCGGACCTGTTGTATCCCATGCCATGACAAATTTTGGAGGAGGCCCTGGCGGAGATGGGCTTGAAGTCATGGCACACCCTCTCCTCCTGAGGGGCATCCCTCTGCCATGGGGTTAGGGCCCTGTGGGCGAGGACGTGACCCTGCTGGCTCTCTACCCGCTCCTGGCATCTGACCCTGCTTGCAGATCCCTGAGATGGAGTAAAAGTGCTGTGAAGTGGATAAAAGCCTTTTAGAAACCAAGTGTGATAGGAAGCCTCAGGACTCTGCTGGGAGCCCATCAGAGCCACAAAGCCTGACTCCAAAAAGTGCTATTAACGATGTGCTTAAAGAGCTCTCATTACCCCCAGTTTTACATCTGAAGCCCCAACAAGGACAGATCTGCTCATCTTGTGTCCCAAGGGCTTCAGAGACCTCTCCCTTCCCAAGGCAAGGAAGAATGTTGGGAGCAGATGCTCATCACGTGAGTTGCGGTGCCTTGGGGGAAAACATTCAGCTCTAGGCTAAACTATCTCTAGGTGAGCTCTAGGGTGAGAAGCTGTGGCTGTATACGGTAGCCCAAGCCCATATGCACCTTCCCAAGTGAAGGCCAGGACTCTGCCGTGTCCGGTGGATGTGTCCCCATGTCATGCTCGCTGCAGGGGGGCAACCCCTTCCCAACCCCTCCATCCACACCAGGGGTGCATCTGCCCCTATGCCAGGCTGCAGAGAAGATGTCTCGTTATGACCCTGCCTGCACGCGGCATATCGTGGCCGTTAGTTGGAATAACTCTGCCAGATCTATAAAATCATCTGCACACCTCTTGGTGCATTTAGTGCAGTTTGTAGGAATTTAACCCATTTCTGAAAAGAGCTAGGAAGAGGAGACAGGCACCCAGCTCCTCGGCTCACGTTGATTCACAACACACGTGTCTCCAAGGATCTGGGCCGTATTTTTGTGCAAGCATATGAAAATAAATTAGGAGGTTATTTTAGTTTTGGTTTTTTTTTTTTTTTTTTAATTTTTAAAATGCAGCTGCAGATGGGAGGTGCTGCCCAGCTGAAAATACATGGTGGGTTTCCATAGCACTGAGCTGTGAAACATCCCTGCAGCCAAAGCCATCGGAGCAAGACCTGGTCTCCTAGAGGCCAGGATTTGCTAGAGATCTTGCTGCCCTTGGGCCGTGCCAGCATCGTCATATTTGGCTCTTCTAGCAGGCATGTGTGACTGGGAAGGAAGGTGTGGAGGTCTCTGTCCTGACCCTGCTCCCAGCAGGACCAACTCCACAGCTACAGCCGGTTGCTCGGGGCCGTGTCTGGGCAAGCTGGGGCATCCCCGTCCTCCACCGCGACCGCACTTCTTCTTGATAGAGGGACAACATTGTGCTGGTGCAGCACCAGCTTAAAAGCAGACATCGCTGAGCAGCGGCACCAACGTGGCGTGCAGCACCAAGAGATGAGTTCCTCTTTGAAATAATGCAAAGAAGAGGAACCTGACCTTGTGCAGTTGCGTCTGGGTCATCGCTCCCAACCTCAGCTGCAGACTGAGCCCTGGCACCAAAGGGCTGTGTGAGTGCCTGGGCAAACGCAGCGTTTGCTCGGCTGCTCCATGCTGCAGAATTCCACGTAATGAACTCCAAATGGCTGGTGACACGCCATTAGGAGGCTGGTGCTGGGATCAGGAGCCCGAGCGCTCTCGAGGGGGGACGAGGGCACTCTCTGATCTGCCCAGCGAGTGCCTTGAGCCGCTGAGCAGAGATTTCCCTGGGGCCAGAGCCGGTTTTGCCTCTAATCCAGGCTCTGGCTCGGGTGTGCCATCCGTAAGCCGCTTTGTGTGGCAGAGCTGAAGCCCTGAAATCCCGGAGCCTTCTGCTGCCGCTCTGCCCGTCTCACCGCACTGCTCGCTATTAGCCTCCTTAGGATTTTTGCTTAATTCTCACATTCAGGTGGCACCTTCAAGATCAGCCGGTGATGACACCGCCGCGGTGCTGCAAAGCAGGGCCGGTGCTTGCAGCCGCTGTCGATGAAGCAGCCCCACACGGCAGTGAAACAGCCCTTGCCAAGGAGGAGTGAGAGTGACTGGCTTTTTTGGGGGGAAGAGCCGAGCAAAGTTTCTCCTCTGGAGGTAAATGAATGGAAATAGGTGAGAAATAACCCCGGGAGAGTTATTGCCGAATTGCAAGTGGAGAGATTTAGTGTTGAGCAAAGAAGGTGCAGGGCAGATATTGCTGTCATCTTGGAGGCTGTGGTGCTGAAACCCGTGGAGATCCTTGAAAAGCCTCGTGATTCTTGTCATTCCCCAATTTTCATCCCATAACAGCTGAGCATCACTACAACCAGGTGCTTTGGGCATCGTGCCAGCAGGGGAAAAAAAACCCCAGGTGCCTGTGCACCACTCTGTGCACGGCTGTCACCCTTCTCCCCGATTGCTCCGAAAATCTGGGGACGGGGTTTTAATGCAAGGGGCTTTAATGCAAGCTGGGGCCACGTGGGTGAGCAGAAAGCCACCGCTTCGCCCCAGCCAAGCCCTGACACGCCTGCGCCGGCCCCGGCTGTGGGAAAACGAGCCCGTTCCCCGCCGCCCCTGCCGCCCGACCGCTCAGCCGGTCACGAGGACGCTGCGGTAAACCACAGCTCAGCTTGAAATTATCTTTTCGGCACAGGGTTCCTGTCGAGCCGAATGGCACCTCCTCCCTCACCTGTGCCGGTGCCGAAACATCCTTCCTTTCTCAGCGCTATCGTCCGCTCAGATCTCTCCTCCAGGATGATCACGCACATCAAGATCTTTAAAGCGAAGCACGCCCTGCTGCAAGGACCGAGGTCTCGTTTCCCCCGGCTTGTTTCAGGGCATGGAAGTGATGCTTGCACCGTGCACAGATTTGGCCATCCTCTGCCTTTTTCAGCCCAGATTGGGGGAGAAAAAAAGTGGTGGCCAGTAAGGCACTGCTCAGCACTGGTCAGCCTCTGTCCCAGCAGTTGGTTTCCTTGCCCAGAGCAGAGGGAAAGGGGACGAGCTGGCAGGGGAGGAGGGGCTCAGCCACTCTCCTTCGTCACCTTTTCAGTGCACAGAAAATCCCAGCTCAGCACCTCAAAGCTTAGCGAAACGCAGCTGGCGTTTCATTTGCAGCCACGGAGCGGTGAATGTGCACGTGGCCATTCCCCATCATGGGAGAAGTGGAGTCTCGGAAACGCTCCGGTACAAGGAAATTTTTGTTCTCAAGCTGCTCACAAATGTGTTGTAGCAATAGCCATTTTCTGTGCATGGTTAGTGCTCTTTATAGGGAGATGCTGGAGCAATTCTGGTCCAAAACCTGGACTATCAGCACCCTGCACCCTGGTCATTTTGGATTTGCTGCCTCCTTTAGCACACCTGCACAGTGCAAATCCCACTCTTCTCTTATTTAAAAGGCAGTTTTGGAGACCAACTTGGGAATGTGAACCACAAACACAGCGGGATTTGAGCGAGTATAAATAAAACCCTTAACATATCACAGTCCAGCATTAAGCCAGTCACCTGGCCCTTGTCAAAGGACTTGCCAAAAGCTTTCTGAGTAGGACACAACAGCTCTGGGTTAGGGAGAAAACTGCGTTTTCTGCCCCAGATGCGGCTGGAGATGGTTTCTGGCTGTTTTGCCAGGTAAAAGAGCTCATCACATTTGCACCCCCAGGACCGTGTGCTGGAAACAGGAAGCGAAACAGCAAATGAAAGGGACCCATCTGCTCCTTTGCTGCTCTGCAGGGGGGAGCTGACCCCCTGTGCATGGCAGATGCTCGTGAGGAGGCTACAAGGGACGGTTACAGGTCAGCTCCCACCCCCAAGGACCACGTGCTCTGCTTCCCCTGTGTCCCCACTACGGCGATGGACACAGGTGCCGTCAACTGACTCCCTCCTTGAGTATCCACCATCCAACCAACCTGACACCATCCTGGCAGAGCCACGCCAAGGCGACCAACATCCCAGGTCTTTTCCGGCATCAGTGAGAGCACCTCGAGTGACCCCCATCAGTGACCCCTCCTCCTCCCTCCGCAGCACCCAGAGCAACGCCAGGACCAGGGATCCTCCCTCCCAGGGACAGGGGAGCAAGGCAGCTCCCCACAGAGAAGGAAACGCGCCCATAAGAGGACCCAGTTCTGCATTTGCAGAGCTGTGGGATCATTTTCCCGCTGCTGGTCACAACTGGCACATCGCTGGAGGACTCTGATGGGCTGGGCAGGCTCAGAGCCCAGGGGCTGATCTCCCCCATGGAGAGGCCATGCAGCTCTCGCTGGAGCAAGGGCTTTTCCCCTGCTGTCCTTGAGGAAGAGATCCATGGACTTTTCACGCCCTGCTGATGAAAGAAAAAAGAGCAGGCAAGCTTCCCAGACGTTGTGAAAGGCAGCAAGTTTCAACATGTGCAGGACGTTCGGTGAGCGGAGCCATCCCAAAGAAAGACGTGGTTTCAGGCCACGGCGATGCGAAAGAAAGAGGCTGCAGAGACATTTCATCTTCTGACATTTCATCTTCTCCCCTCGTGGGCGGCCAGAAGGATCGTGCACAAGGTGTTCATGGACCCAGCAGCAGCAGTCGCCTTGCAGACCTCACCAAGAGCTGGCTGGCATCACTGCATGATGGGAGCACCACGGAGCTCGGAAAGGGGCTATGGAAAAGGCACGCTGCCCCGTGCACATTTTCGGATGCGTCGGCTTCCTCCAACATCCCTCCAGTGCTGTTGAAATACCACCTGGCAACCAAGAGCCCGAGGCACAAGCCCTCAGACGTCTCTGATGAGGAGAGTAAAGGTCAGTCTGCTCCAAGCTCAGTGCTGCTGGGTAGGCGAAGGCTGCTAACTGCTAGCTAGCTCAAAGCGTTGGCTTCCATATGCTCAGGGCTCCACTTGCAAACAAGGATGTTGCGTACCAGCAACTTGTAGAAGCTGTTGGAAAGTGCGGCAATGAACTGTGAGCACCAACAAGCAGCTGGACCGATGTGTCCTGTGGAGAGTTGGCAAAGAGAGGGTCTAGAAGCTCATTGTGTCTGAGATCATTTCAGGATGGGAATGGGAAACAAGGATGAGATGAGTTTAAAGGTGGTGTACAGTGGAATCTTCCAGGTCCCCGGCGATGGTGGATGGGGACCAGGGCATATGAAGAGAAGATGGTGGAACTGGGCTTGCTCAGATGGAGATGAGGAGGTGAAGGATGATCCAACAGCATCTCCCCCTGCCCAAAGGGGTCCCAGAGACACCAGGACCGGACTCTGCTCGGAGGGGCACAGCGAGAGCCCCAGAGGCACCGGCACAAGCTGCAGCACGGGAAACCCCGGCCGGCCCCAAGGAAACAGCCCGTCCCCGTGTGAGCGGGGCGTCCCTGGGACTGCCCTGCTCCCAGTTTTTTGGCCACCTGAGTTGACCATAGAAGAAGATATTTGGCAGGGTGGGGGGGTTAACTCTCTCCATAGAGGATCACTGCATGGAGCACATTTGTGAGAATAAAGGAAACCTCTAGTAGATGTTGTACCCCCTTGTCCTGTTCATGGAGGAATCTGGACCAGGCAGCAGATTTCCACCGAACCCCTCCATGCATGTGCATCTTTGCAGACCCATGGGATAAAAGCTACAGCTGGTCTTTGACAAACCCCCATTACCAACCTTCTGATCTGGGCTGGGTGTTTCTTTAGGTGTGAAATGCTCCTGAGTTTTTCCGTCAGTGCTAAACCTGCAGGTAGGACTCCTGCTGAGCGAGAGCTTAGGTCCAGAGAGAGGGATTGGGTCGGGCAGGGAGAATTTCAGGAATAATTCATGCACCAATCAAGTGGCCAAGTGATGCATGGTTGTGTAAGGAGGGGACACGATTTGCCCTTGTTGTTGCTGGCATTGCATTACCATGGCTAGAGAGCAAGGTGAAACCAGATGGGCCTCGTCCTGCAAAGCCTATGGAGGTGGGTGCGTGCCCCAGGGAAACACCAGGAGCTGAACCTCCTTCTTCCCAGTCACTGGCGTATTGCTGGAGCATGGCTGCAAGAAAAGCAGAGACACAGGGTTCGTTATTGCAATTATTAGAAATTACAAGGGCCAGGGTCAGCTTTTGGGCAGAATCTGGTCATGCTGAATTAGAGGGAACCACACCAGGCTAAAACCAACGTTGCAGTGAGCGATTGCATTCATCTCTTCCTCTGAATAAATAAATAGCGTAGGCAAAGATCCACCAGTTAAAGTGGTTTTGCTGGCAATTGTAAGAATGTACTTTTCTTTGCTCAAATCTACCTAAAAATACCGAGGTGAAGTTTTCTTGTGGGACTTGTCTTCTCTTTTTGCCCTTCTTGCCTGCAAGTATTATTTTTTAATTTGGTCAGTAAGAAAATGATCTATTTCTGTATGGATAATTTTTAAAAAATACATGATTTGTTGCTTTTGATTTTCCCTGGAGGTCATAACTGTAGACGAAAATCCCAAGCCGTATTCACTGATGCAGTGTACACACAGAGGACTTCATGCGGGGGTGCTCCACCTGGCCTTGGTCCAACTAGTCATTTTTGAAGGAATATGATATTCAACTCCTAAACTAGTGAGAAAAACAGAGACAGGACACTATATGGCAGGTTTTTCTGCATGCATCTGTGAGCACAGGCGTTTAACTCAAGGGCATTAAGAAATCCCTGCTTCCAGGGAGCGACCAGAGGGTTAATTTTGGCTCTCCCTCACTCACTTACTTTATTCTTTGAATAATGAAATTAGTTGTTCCATAGTCTTTTGAAGGGCTGAGCTTAGCCTTCTTGCAGAACAATACACGCTGTGCTCTCGATGTGAGTGCACTTATGGTGAACTTTGAGCTACACATCTGCTATAAAGAAGTAACTCTTATTCCCAGTTGGCCATTGCTAGCAAAAGATTCAGGCTCCATCTACGCCTCAGCATAGTTTTGTTTGCTGCGTGTAAGCCCGCCATGCAGGGTAGTTGGGTAGAAACTATTTGCAAACCTCGTTAAAACGAACCGGCACGCTTAACGCTTTCACTGGGTGAATGAGAGCTGGAAATGAGCCCTGCAGAAGGTGAGCGCACGACTGATCTGCAGCCCATTACCAGCAAAGCCCCTTAAATCTGTGCATTAACTTCCCAGCTGTGCTCGGAGGCTGCACGAGGAATTTCCTCGGGATGCTTTTGGTTGGAGTTTCTGAACCGAAACACACGCTCTGGGCTGATTATAGGTGATTTATGGCAAAGCCGGTCCTGCAGGCTTCCCCTGGGACACCAGACCTGCACACTTTCTTAACGCTCCGCACTGCTGGGGATGAAGGATGCCCAGGATGGGGCGGGGGGGAGGGGATTCTCACCTCCCTACAGTAACGCCTCCAAACACCGACAGGAGAGCGAGCACACGGAGGGCTAGGAAAGCCTGCAGGCATTTCATTGCATCGCAAAGAGCCGCAGAAGGGAAATTCGGGGTCTAATCCTGCTGCGTGTGAATTGTTCTTAGTCTCACTCTTAGACCCAGGATCACAGGACGAAACTCTTCGCAGGGAGCGCTGCAACGAAAATAACCTCCCCAACGCTCCCTGTAAGGATGCGACTATTGTAAAAATTAACCCACCCCTACACACTGCTGAGGTGCCGCTAATTGCATCCACCGCTTTGACTCGGCTGTGCTCAGGCTGCGGTGTGAAGGGCTGCTCGGAGCACCCTGCCCCACGGCACGGGTCCTGCCCCACTGGCTGCTGGCAGGGGGGGCAGGGGAGCCCCTGCAAACTCTCGCCACCCACAGCTGCGCGTGGGACGGCCAGCCCAGACCCGGAGGTGATGGAGGAGAGGAGGGTCTCCCCTTTAATTTCTTTTATTACAGCAGTTCGTCTAATCCCTCCCCGGTCGCAGTCACGTTGACAGGTGGCTGTGCGGGCTGCTGAAATAAAACCATGGGAGCAGTGTCACGTCTCGGGCACAGCTGAGGCTTCAGATGCTGCGTTTCTTCCCTTCACTGGTGGTTAAAAAAAAAGGAAAAGACATTGACACCAGGGAAAGGCACAACGCGGCATCCGGCTGCATTGGCCAACGCGTAAGGTGCCGGGGTGGCCACAGGGGCAACCCCCCGTGCAGTAAGGGCATCCTACGGGATGGGAGCCAGTCTCCTAAGCGGTAGAAAGGAGCTGTGTTTTGGGGGGGGGAAGTTGTATTTGCAGTAGTTTCTCTGTGCCCAAAGCCCCTTATCTTTATAAATCAGAAAAGGTAGGACAAAGGTGTAGGAAGGAGGCTGAAACGGCAAAAGCAGAAGGTGATTTGTGTGGTGGCATCTCACTGGTGGAGACCCTAGTTCCCAAATGGACATGTCATTTGTTAATCATTGTAGGCAGCGTTGATGGCCTCGTTGAAAACCACCACCGATCTTGTACACCTGGTGGCAAAGCCAGAGGAGTGGCACATCGAGGGTGTCACAGTGCCGTAGGGGGGTATGCATGGCGCAGCCGGTGCAACTTGTCCTTACACCAATTGGCATGGCATTTTTTGGCTTGTACATATATTCAGTAGCTCCCTTCCCCTCCTTCTAGAGAAATAAAATACCACCCAGTCTGGCAGTCTGGGGTAAGACCATCTGAAAATACACCAGAAAAGTAATTGTCATCAAGCAAGCAGATCCCACTTGCATGCTTCTGCAGGGCGATTGATGCAGACAGTGCCTGTAGGCATGGAGAGAAGACTGCACAGAAAAAGTGCCAGTTTAAAAATCTTTCTTCCAGACATCTTGCCTGCCGGTGTGTGCGGAGCTGAGGCTTTCCTTTCGGAAGCTAGGCGCATTATACTCTTCATGTTGTCCAACGGATGAAAGTGAACCCTCCGCTCCAGCCCAGAGGTCTCTCAGGAGGCACGTATGTGCAACAACCACAAAGGTACTATTACTGAATGCAGTGCGCTATTATTATTATTATTATTATTGCTACTATTATTATTATTACTATTATTATTATTACTAGTAGTAGTAATAATAGTAGTGGAGTAATTGCTATTAATAATAGCATCATGGCCAGTGGGTCAGTGTGGTTGAGTCAACAAATGGATGACCCACAGCCAACAAACAGCTAACACTGGTGAGTCCTCTGCCGGGTTTTCAGTGGGGACCTTACATGCACACCTTTAGCATCACCAGGGAGATGTGTTTGTTTGGGATGATTCATCTCACCTGAAGTAGCCCAGTAGGTTTCTACCATATGAAGCTTTGCAAGAAGATGTGCCTGGTTCTGCTCCGGGGCAGCCCAGCCCATGGTCTGGGCAAAGCACTGGCAGGGCCCCAGGGGGATGGTGGAGCCACATCCTGGGCTGTGCAAGAGGGTGGTGGGGACATTGCCAAGGTCCCATAGAGGCTGCCTACAGCACCTAACCCAGGAGGAGACAGGAGGGACCTGAGATGAGGTTGAGCCACGGCCTGATGACTTTGCCCATCTAAGCCCACCATGGAGAAACAAGAAGGGTTGAAACCTTCCCTGCCCTGCTGGCCCATACGCCTGTCAGGTTACTTGTGTTGCAGAGGTGCTTCCTTTGGAGCAGCATGGGTGGCACTTGGGTGGGATCTATCTGCAGGCTTAACCAAAAGCTTTTCCACTGTAGCTGCACTGCTAGGTGAAATGTTTACAACCAAAAAGAAGGGAGCATCTTCAATAGTCGGGATAATAGAAAGCCCTCCAGTAACCTCAGTAATCTGGGGGTAGTTCTTCAACAAGAGCCAGTGACTCCTTCAGTGCCAAGGAGCCCTCAGAAGTGCCACCCATGTCCTCCAGCCACCAGAAGATCTATGGCTTTTGCTTTGGTTTTAGACAAGGTCAGATATTTATTTCAGTAACCTAATTCCTTGGAAGACGATGTTATTTGCTGTCTTCTCCCACTTGACTTGCTGTTCCCAATCCCATGTGCTGCTCTGAGCTGATGACAAAACACTGCTTTACTTATGAAACACGTCACTTTGCTGCTCTCTGACCTCAAATATCCACCAGCTGATGTGCGTGCAGAGGACATGTAGCCACAGTGACTTGGACACCCAGAGTGGTCTGGCTCTCAGAATTTACCTAAACGTGAATTTTGCCTTGAACGGCATTTCTCTGACCCGAGTCAGCATATCAAGTGCTATATAAATTAGCTGTTTGGGAAGCATGTTGAAATTACAGAGTTAGTTGTAATTATGTTATACTAAGCCATAGCCATGCTAATTAGCTATGCTAAGCTAAGCTGAGATGTTTCAAGTCAAGCAGGACTATTAGATCATATGGTTTCTCATACCATCTCATGAAGTTTAACATGAAAACAGACAAATTCTGTTTCTTTTTCGTCCTTCTTTGCTTTTAGCGTTGCTGTTGGCTGTGGATCAGGCAGGCATTTTATCCAATATAGAGATTGTCTCATCAGAAATCATTTTCTCCTCACAAGCCTCATTTTTGATCCTCATCCTCTCAATTGCTCTTCTTGATGCTGGTGGCACCTCCATCCACATCAACATCCATCAACACCTGCACAAAATGGTGGGAGGTGTTGTGCACAAAATGAGGTCTTCTTTCCAAAACCGGTCCATGACCACGTGCTTCTTATCCGAGGACCTAAATTTGACCTTGCTGAGTGGAAGTCACAGTGAAGAGAGCAGAAACATAGGGTTTGCCCTAAGGAACCATCGGTTCAGTCCTCCAAAATCATGGATTTCCCTCAGATACTGCAAGATGAGCAGCTTGCGTTCACTGAAGAGAGGCTGCCACGCTTGACCTGAGGATGTCAAGAAATACTAGAACTAGGACTTCATTCAGTTGTCTGCTTCAGTGCTTGATTCACTCCTGGGTCTTTTTCTAATGTGACTGTCTGCAGCTTGAACCACCAGGACTTGATAGGCCTTTTTTCATTGCCCTAAAGAGCCCATTGGTATGCAATAATTCCCTCTTTAATGCATAGCAAGGAAAACCGCTCCATAATCTTCTTTTGAGAAGCAAAATAGGCCAACTGTCTTGATCCTTTCCTTTTCAGCCTGGATCATTACAGAGATGCTGGACATGGCAGCAGGGTCCTGTAATCCCCTGGGCATGCCCGAGAGCGTGCACCCTCTGCTCTGTGGGACTCGGCTCCATGCACAAAGTCAGGAGCTGCAGCATGTGCCCCCAAGGGGAGAGACCTGAGTTTGAAGATCAGGATCTGAAGGGGGTGCAGGATCTGAGCTGCTCCAGTTTAAGCGAAGCAACCGAGCGGGTCTTTTTCTCTAGTGGAAAAACCACTGGAGATTGCTGCCATGGAAAAGAGGAGTTATCGCCAAACACGGAAATGTTTCCTGATCTGTTTACTAATATTTGGTGCTCCTTTCTGGATGGTGTTCAAGCTGAAATCCAACCACACGCGTCAGCAACTTCCTGCCCTCCTCCCCGCCCTCCGTTCCTGCACCCGGGGGAAAATCAGGGATGGGAAGAGCCGGTGAGAGGGGAAGAGGGAATAGGGTTGCTATTTGCATCTCGCAGAAGGGGTCCTAGAGATGCATGGGCCAGGCTCTGCTCAGAGGGGGACAGCGAGAGCACCAGAGGCATTTCTCTGTGTGCAACGGTCCCTGGTGCTCTCATGGGTGCAAGGGCCAGCAGCGGCCGGGTCGCAGCAGAGGGCATGGATGGGCTTTGCTTGCCCAGCCCCTCGGGCCACCTAAGCCTGTGCCGGGCTGGTTCTTAATGGAAAATAAATAGGATATTACAATTGTCTCATTATTACAGGGATGTTTACAGCCGTCCCAGCCTGTGGGGGAGGGACGGGAGAGCCAGCCAGTTCACAACTACTGAAAGGTCAGCGCGGCGCACGCGGCTACCGTAACCCTTCGACTATATCAGGCATTGAATTGCCTACTTAATTAGTCATCCCCAGTTCAGATTTAAGAACATTAAACTGAGACGTGCATATTTGCTGATAACAGTCATTAAACTAAAAACAGGGCTTTTTGCACAGTCTTCAAAGACATTCACTTTCGTTGCAGGTTCTTTGGTGCTTGAGGTTTCTTTGGACTTGTTGTGAATTATTAACATTGTCCTATCTGGTTATAAAGGAATGGGATCCGGGGTTTTACTTCCCTGCTCTGCATTAAATCACAGAGCTGTGTTTTAAGGAGAGATGGGTTGGGTGGGTATGGGAGCAGAAAGGTTCCCAACACGGAGAGGGAGAAAGCCCAAAAAAAGAGATAACACTATCCAAACAGACCAACAGCCAATTAAAACCCACCCAAGCCGTTTCCTGAAATGCCAGGCAAACCTCGGCCACAGATCACTGAGTTTTGCCACTGCCCTTCCCAGTTTTGAGTCATGGCAAAGGCTGCTCCTCTTGGTTTGGGCAGCTGTCCTTCTTGGAGATGTTCATGGCAGAGGCACCACAGGTTACACCCCATCTGTGTTGAAAATGAAAGATATTAATAACTACGAGCAGCCGTGGTCTTCCACCACGACAAACCTTGGCTTTCCTCATTTATTCCTCTGCAGAGGCATGACCACCCTTCTTCCCCCACTCTTCCTTCAAATGCCCCTCCATGAGACATGCCAGTCTCGCCTAAACCCGGTGGCAGATGGGTTTTGGGGAAGGTGGCTGCTCTCAGGAGACATTTATTTATTTAGCAGCACCCTCAAACTTATGGATCACCCAACTGCCTCCTAAGGGCTTTGGGAAATGCCAGCAAATCCTTGAGTGCAAGTTTAAAGATGGGTTTGGAGACAAGAGCCTGGCTCAGGGGTGTCACAGCCAGCACCCACCTCTCCTGAATGTCAAACCTCCTCGAACAGCCTTAGGGGAAATAGAGACCCCTGGAGAGCTCTACCCAGCCATGAAAAGATAATCTCTCTCACTGACCTGCCAGTGAACATGCTGCGGGAAATTTCCCAGGGAAGACCTACCTAGCAGAGCCCAGGCTCATTGTTTTTGCACAGGCCTAGAGATATTTCACTTTATCAACTATTTTACAGTAGCCTGTGGGAAAGGAAGAGCAGATTTTAGTTACTGGTTGAGCACAAGGGACCAAGGAACAGTCTCAGGAGCTTGACAAGACAGGTTGGTGTGACGGTAAAGAAAGAGAGCGGGACAAATAAGTAGGTCTCCTGAGATTTATTCCTGAGAAACCTCTGCATCAAAATGCAAACCAACCAGAACCGCCAACTGCTGCTCTGCATCCAGTGTGGCTGTATTTGATTGCAACACCCAGAAGAAAACACATCTCCAACAAAACCATCAAGGTGGGATGAATTCTGCCCAGTCTCAGCTCAGGCATGATTAAATACCCACCAAGAGCACCTCAAAACACACAGCTGGGCTTGTTGAGTCTGGTCATGGGGGAGCTGGAGGAGAATCTGAGAGCAGTCCCCGGCCGCAGCACGGGCAGGGATGGAGGAGAGGCACCCTAAGGGAGAGCAGCCGCGCCACGGCTGCCCGGACCTAGTGCTGGAGCCTGGGGTTTGGACTAGAGACCCACCCAGGTCCCCTCCACCGAGAAAGAGATGGTTGTCAGATAATCTCTCTGAGTTTGCGCAGGGGCTTTCTCTAAAAATAAACCAATTTGAAAAAAAAAAAAAAGTATTTGTCTTTCCCCGTGAGCAAGATGGGGAAGTTAATAGCAGAGCCAAATAGGACGCCAAGCTCCAGTTACATAAAACTTCTGACTTTCTGAACACACACTTGGCCCAAATTAGGCAGAAAAGACAAAACTGCTGGTTTTCTTTGCTTGGTTTAATTCTTTAATCTTTCTCTTTTTTTTTTTTTTTTAGGGTAGAAATCCTGCAATATTTCCTTTCTGAAGCCCTGAGGCACGGTGTGAAATATGCACCGCAGGATCCCTCGAGACTGTTGCCTGCAGTGCCGGGCACCTTGACTGCCCACCCTGGCAAAGTCGAGACCTCGTTTGCCAGCCACTGTCCTAGCTCATTCCCCAGCCGCTCTGATCACCGATTCCCCCAGTTTTGCTCCAAAACTGGGGAGCGGAATCCCTCTCACCTGCCGGGATCCCAGGGGGTGGAGGGGATTTGGGGGTGTCTGGTGGAAACCCACCTGCCAGGCTGTCTGGGAAGCCACCCGTTGCTCCAGCAGAAGATCCATTGAGATGTTCTCTCTGAAAATTGTTTCAAGTTCATCAGATTGCAATTTTAAATTTTTTTTTCATGGAAAAAGCTTCCACTGGAAAACTTCTGATCGGTCCTAAGTAACACCCTGAAACCAAACTGCACTGACACTGTCTCTGCTTGACCTGAAGGGAGAAAAGCAACCAGGGCATCCTGCCCCTGCCCCGTGACTTGCACCCCATGCTGTGAACTGCCTCTGGAAGTGATATTGTTGGGTCATATCTTTATGTTGCTTCCACTTTGTTGTTTGGGGTTTTCCTTTCTCGCTACCAATGACACTTCAGCAAATGCTTCCAGCTTAAACCAGAGCTTGTGCTGGACCAAAATGCTGTTTTGCATGTCAGAAAGAGTCTTTTGCAGCCTGAAACAGCAGCTGAAAAAAATATGTGGAATAAACTCAAGGGGACATCGACTCAGAAGGATGTGCATGTGCAACTGGGCAACATATCAGTTTAACAGTGACTCTTTAAAAGCCAATATTGATTATTCCCACTCAAAAAGAAAAAGAGCAGAGGGGGCTTGCTCTTCCAACGTGGAAATCAACTGCTTTGACTTAACCAAAACGAGGGCTTTTTTTCAAGAGCTCACAGAGATCACAGGGCATCTCTGACCAAATTTGAGGCACAGCCCTCGAGTGCCCTTGAGCCCAGGCAGGTGGTGTATCAGATGCTAGAGCATCCCTCGTTTCAACTAAGGGAGGGGTGGATCCCACAGGAGGTGACCATCAGGAGGAGCTTGCAATGTTGTGCATTGAAGATCTCCCTACCAGGAGATCTGTGTAATGCCACTTGGACGAGGTGCTTTTGGAGAGGCCACTCTGAGGCCAGAGCAAGGACCCAACTTGCTCCTTGTTCACATCACTTCAATTTGTTACCAGTATACCTCCTTTTAGGACCAGTTAGTCTAGAGGATGAGGATTCGTAGGGACTGGGCTCTCCATGGGTGGTGTTGGCAGACGAGGTCTGAGCTTCCAAACTTCACTTCCTGCAAACCTTTTTTCTCATTCCAGCATTAGAAGTGGCTGTTTATTGTAGGAAAACTGTGAAGTATTGCAAACATTGCTGTCTTGGGATGGCAGAAAATTAAACAAGTCCCACGGCACAGACTCAAACTGTAAACTGGGAAGCGCTGCCTGAGATCAAAAGGTGGACCGCCACAACTGGCCAGCACAAGGATGGTGGCTTGCTCGGTGTTTTAACAAGCGGTTTGCACTTACCTGCTCAAGGACCTGAAATTAGAGCCAGGGTTTCTTCAGCGCAACCTCCAGAGACAGCTTTCTCCCCCATAAGAATTCTTATACAAGCTAAAAGCGGCTTTGCAGAGGGCGCTGGCTTTGCAGAGGGCACTATCTTTGTCTTGCAGATCTAGTTGCCACTCTTGTGCAGACAGCAGTAATTTGGGCTGTCATCTTGCAAACTTACGTACATGTGCAGTTTAGGTAAGTTTTTGAAGTGTAACAGACATGTAAGTCTCTCAGGAATCCAGATCTTGGGGTTTTCTGTTTTATTTTTAAGATGTAAATTTAAAATATTTACTTGATTAGATCAATAGTTAACCTTCAGTCATGCCAAGTGCTTTCTAGTTTGAAAGAATACTTTACAGGTATGAGCACGCTCTGATTTGTCCCTTTTAACAAGGTATTCATAGACTCACTTTGATCTGGCAAGAAGGACATCCTTCTCTAAGACTTGGCTTGTTGCACAGATCTGCATTAAGATCATCGTTCAGCTACTATGACCAAAACGCTCTGAGGTGGGCTTGGTGGGAGGGTTTGGTGGGTTGCAGAAACGCACAGCAAACACAGCCAGTTCAGATGGGAGGCCAAGGACCTGCTCCTAGCTGAGCCCCTCCATGAAATTGAAATGGCATAAGAGGCACCAAAACCCAATGGGGATCCTCCAGAATGAAGCTATTTGGAAAGCTCTCCTTGCACCTTCTGTTTTGCAGTTAGAGAGACCCTCTGATCACGAGCTAGGATGTGTCCTCAGTGCATCTACCAGTGGTACCTTGCCCTAAGAGCTTATAGGCGACAGCCTCAGAAACATGAAGAGCTGCTGGGGGCTGGCCAAGTTTTCAGATGAAGATACCCAACTATGTAAGTACCTACAAGGTACCTTCACAGGCTTCCCAGAAACTTCACTGCCCATTTACACTCCTGAAAGGAGCTGCTGGCTCCAGGGCTCATCTGAAAACCTGACAGGAACGATGGTCAGGAGGGAAGACGCCCGTCTCAAGTTCACTTTAGCTCAAGTCTATACCACTGGGCAGATCTATGCTAGTCAAACCCATCTCTGCCTGCAAGATGAGCAAAGAGCAGCATTTTGCAAGGGAGAATCATTGCTCCGCTGGCATCAATACTTTTAGTGCAGCTGCCAGTTCCGATGGCTTTAAGTCTCTGGTTTAATAACTTATAGCTCACTGTGTGCATCTCATGTTCTTGTTTATTCCTGGCTGAAATCAGCATCGAGTCGCTACAGAAATTGTTTACTTTGCTGTTGTCAATAGAAACTAAAGGTCAAATAATCAGAACTGAGCCTGTGGATATAACTTAGTATCTGTTTATATTTTTGCTGATGAGTATTAATAAAAATATTTGTTTCGCCAAGGAGGCTCCATGGAGCAAACAAAGATGGCCATGTAGTTGAAAAGAGGAGAAAAATAAGCCAAGCCTCCCCGCAACAGAAAACACAGGGACTAGGGAGGCTGTCACCAGTAGTCCTCCATGGGACAAAGCCAGAACTCTTGGAGAAACCCATGATTCCTTGCAAAAGCAGCTCTGCCTCCTCACTAGCCACCAAGAGATGGCTCCAATGCTGAGAGGAGCAACCTATAGCAAAGATGAGCCTCACGCTGCCTTGGAGAGCTCTGGCTGGATCTGACCAGGAGGCACCATCCATGAAGATGGCATGGAAAGCAGCTGTAATGTCCATGCTGTGACCTGGAAGCTGTGCCCCATGGTAGCGGGCGGGGGGCAGCATACTTGTTCAACCCACCCTTAAGCCTAATGTTCACTGCTGGTGAAGCACAAGTCAGTTGGAGGAAACCTGGATGTGCCTGCTTTGCTGTCACCACACCTCCCCACTTCAGGAGAGAAGCACCAGGCTGGTGCATTCATGCAATACACCCTGGGGCTCAGACTGCACTCCTGGAAGCGGAATTTGGCTTGGCAGGGAAGCCTCAGGTGGCTTCATAGTCACAGTAATCTCGTAAATCCATCTATGCTGAAGTAGATGCCACTGTGTATTTTCTACCACAGCTCCCAACCCTGCAAGGCTGAGGCATCTATTGCAACAGGATCCTCACTATAGTCTCTCCTGTGACCCCTCCAGCTTCTGCTGCAGCATTTGGTGGGCAAAGCTTTACACCTTTAGAAAAATGTCTATGCGGGATGCATTGTAGCTCTTTAATGACAGACCCATGGAAGGAAAAGGAATGCATTTGGGGGCTTTAAAAATAACCGTGTCTGGCACAACAAAAAATAATTTTGTCTGGCCTCTAAACTTTGCCTTTACAAGTGTTTTAGAAATATGGCTTGAGCAAGGCTTTGGGTTTTTTTCTTTTGTTCTCTCATGTCCGAGTCTAGTTTCAGCAAAGGCACCGTGCTTATGTACCCGTCAACGCAACTCCAACAACAAATGTGCGTTGAGCTTGTGTTGGAAATGTTGAAGATCGCACAAAACTAGCACTACTTAGAACGGCTCTAGGTATTTCAAGACTGTAAAAGTCATAGCTAGATGACTTTAGCACATAGGGAAAAGACAAACTAAAAACACACTGACGAAAAAATTTCTGTGCAATTAGAGCAATTTAAACTCAGTGGTTTTCCACTATTTAATCCACTGGAACTGTACCTCATTGATGAGGTTGCAATGCTGAGCTTTGGCTGCTCAGGCACAGTGGAGAGCTGGATCTCAGCTCTCTGGTTCAAGGTTTCTTAGCCTTGCAGAGCTGAACAGACACCCCTGTGTACCCTCTGAGTGTGAGATCTCTTAGAGAGGTGTTTCTAATACTCTTGGGTTTGACCAGCAACCAAGACTCTTGTGTTTGACCTCTGCAGCGAGAAGTTTCTAGCTGCAAGCATTCACACCATCGGGACAACAGCAGTCCAGTTCCTCCAGGACAGGACTATTGCTTTTTTCCATCTCCCACCAACAAATACATGTCCTTCTCATTTACTACCCCTCTTCCTTGGGGAAGGAGTTGAGGTGGGGGAGGAAAAAGCATCTGTAGAGTCAAAAGAGGATTGCACTTATTAGAAGTTTGAGCCCTCTCACTCTACCTTGTCCCATCTCTGGCAGACCATGCCCCATGCTCCAAACTCTCTGCACCAAAGCCTCTTCCTTCTTTGTATGACTTGGACTAGAAAAGAAAGGCTCTGGTGTTATGGAAGAGTCTTTGTGATGCTTGGGTAACGACTAAGAGCATCGTATCATCAATAATTAAAGCCCTTTTGTCTTTTTACAATGAAGCGCTGAGTTTGTTTTGTTGAGTCTTCATTAGTAGCAGCCATGAGCAAACCAGTATGTCTAAAACAAGCACTCGTGCGAAATTGGAATGAAACTTGCATCAAGTTGGGAAAAAAAAAGAGCGGCGAGGTCTCATTTTTAAGTCATCTGCTCTGTACCTCTTGTGGGTTCAAAGGGGGCAAAGCTGCAAGATACTTCAATAGCATTACACGACTTCCGATTCGTTAGCATGGGGCTGTGAGTAATTCCGAAACCCTCACCTCTGAAGCGGAGCCAAATGGCAGCAAGTGAATCACCCAGAAGACTGAGACCCTTTTCTGCTGGCAAAATAAGCTGCGAACACATTGCAAACGGCAGAGGTTTCTTTGCTTATTCAGCATTTTTGAGCAAGCGGCTTTTATCTTGTCAATATTGCTTACCGATTCAGTTCATGAATGATTGGATTGTGAGATATCTTGTAGTTCTTTTACTCAGAAACCTAATAACACAAGTTTTCTGAAACGCAGTGCGTTTTTACACTTTCACACTAGTTTGGGTTTTTATTTTTCTATCCTTCGATCTCTGAACTCTGGGCTTCATCATTAAATGTTTAGCTTGAATCAGGATGTAAAGCAGAAATCGCTCATGCATGATGCCTTGCTTATTACATCCGTCTTCTCAAGGGAACGTCTCTTTGATTTCCTGTGTCAGAAGAACATGAAAATGGCTGTATTGGCGCAAATCCACTAAGCCCAGGATCCTGTGTTGAACTCTGGCCAAAACGCTGGGGAAGGATGTAAGAATAAGAAAAACATGCAGGGAAATTTCACCTGGGTGCTCTCACAGCTTCTGGTACTTTGCTGCTCAGGGATTTTATGAAATAGGTCATTCTGGAAGCAATCAGTACCTTTGAACAAATTTCTCATTCATTAACTTGTTCATCACCCTCTTGTCCAACCTGAACCTACCTCCAGCTGAAGTTAGTGCCAGCTGATACACTCTAACTTCTTATAGCAGGAGAGAGCTGGCTTATACAGTCCCTCCTACAGAAGCCACTCCAGATCTTGCATCCTCCCCAAAGCTTTCCCAGCTCTGTTGTATCCCTTCTGAGATGGGAAGACTAAAACTGCACCCAGCATCCAAGACACAGGAGCATGGTGGATTTGTGCTGCAGCATCGTGATGCTCTCTTTTCCTTTCCTGGTAATTCCCTGTGGTCTTTTGGCTTTTTTCATGCTCCTGCGCAATGGACTTGTGCTTTCATGGGACCATCCATCAAAACGTTGGGATCTCATTCTGGAGTGCTCATCATCATAGAATCATAGAATCACAGAATCATAGAATCATTAAGGTTGGAAAAGACCTCTAAGATCATCAAGTCCAACCGTTAACCCAACACCACCATGCCCACTAAACCATGTCCCTAAGCGCCTCATCTACACGTCTTTTAAATCCCTCCAGGGATGGGGACTCCACCCCTTCCCTGGGCAGCCTGTTCCAAGGCCTGACCACTCGTTCAGTAAAGAAGTTTTTCCTAATGGCCAGTCTAAACCTCCCTTGGTGCAACTTGAGGCCATTTCCTCTCGTCCTATCGCTGGTTACTTGGGAGAAGAGACCGACCCCCACCTCGCTCCAACCTCCTTTCAGGGAGTTGTAGAGCGCGATGAGGTCTCCCCTCAGCCTCCTCTTCTCCAGGCTAAACAGCCCCAGTTCCCTCAGCCGCTCCTCATCAGACTTGTGCTCCAGGCCCTTCACCAGCTTCGTTGCCCTTCTCTGGACACGCTCCAGCACCTCAATGTCCTTCAGCTAGAGCCCATCATCTCATACGTGGCATTTGGGTTATTTTCCCTTTGTACATCACTTTGCACCCAATTAGTGCATCTGCAGTTCTTCACCGCTGTCCCTCAGCTTTACCGTTCTGCAAAATGGAGCATCATCAGCAAAATTCCTCTTTTACAAGTTGCTAATGAATGTGTTGAGAAGCCTGGATTTCAGTAATGGGGGGTTTCCCATGCTGCAGCTTGTGCCGGTGCCTCTGGGGCTCTCGCTGTGCCCCTCCGAGCAGAGTCTGGCCCCAAATACCCAATCTCTCTGGAAACACCTACATCTCCACTGAGCTACATCCTCACTGACACCAGGGGCTCTTGGTGTCCCTGGGCACGGCGTGGTCTTTCCACACCTGGGGAATGTCTTTCGAACATTGCCTAAGTCCTGAGGAATGAGCCTGGAGCTCCAAAAATCTGCAACGACAAGGAAATAATTTGGTTTGCCTTTTCACAGAGGCAGCGAGCCAGGGTTTTACCCTAGTTAATGAGCTAAAATGCAAATAAGGTAAATATCCTCATTTGTGTAGGATTCCTTCTATTTTACATGAGGGGCAGTTTGGTGCCTGTCCCTCAGACTGCTATAAACCTGTTAAGACTAAAATAACTGAGGCAGCATCAGTCTGGGGAGATAAAGCCGGTATTTTACAGCTAGTGTGCTGAAGCAGGTATGTCCTCGTATCCAATATTGGGCAGTGAGACATTTGTGGTAGCGTCTCTGGGTTTAACCACTCTATTATTGTGCTTTTCTGGAAGCACGCCTGGGAAGATGCTGAAGTTCAGCAAATGGAAACTGAAATCCTAGTACTTTTTCATTTATTAGCCACTGCTCCATGCTCAAGGAAAGGCATTTTTGCAGAGAGACTTTCTGAAAACCCAAGACAAAGCGAACGCATCACAGGGAAAACCTGTTCAGCTGGAGCTCTGCTCAACATTTTTGAGGTCCCAGGAGGTCCTGACATCTCCAGCGGCTTCATCACGGATTCACCTGCCTCCTCTGGCAGGACGGCTGCCAGCCATGTGTGCCAGCCCAGGAAACCCTCTTCCCTTTGGTGGGGCTCCCATCCATTCTGCAACATCCTCTTTCCCCAGACATAAAGTCCTGTCTCCGGTCCCACCTGCCCTGCCACGGGGGCTTGGACAGCTGGAGGAGGAAGAAGGATTCAGCCCGGCTGCCCCTACTTCAAAGGGCTGTTACAGGGATTTCTTAATTAACCTTACACCCCACTTAAAAAAATGTGAAACGACGTGAAAGCGCCAAGGCTGTTCCCTGTTGAGGGACAGCTGGTTTGCATAAGATATTGTTTCTTTTTCACGTATGGACATATGGGTTGCGTTAACGTTTTGGCACGTGGCAAGAAGTGGCTGAACGTTTCTTTATACTGCCTCCTTCTGCTGGCACAGATGTTGAGGATCATTTCTATGGGTCTGCTGGCTTGGATGGGGCAAGTCGGAGACCTTGGGCCAGTGCACTTCACGGACATGAATTTTGCACTCCCTCACTGCCATGGGAGCGCCCGCCTGGGGACTGCTGGCTTGCCTGGGAATTTAGCCATGGGGATGGGCTGGGAGGGCAGCCCCAGGAGGGAGGGGGGATGCGTCTGGAAATGGGCACAAGGCTGCAACAGGACCTGACTCTTCTTCAGCCTGCGGATTGGACCTTCTCATCAGGACAGTTTAATTACTTTTTTCCAAATAATGTCACTTACCCTGGTGCTTATGTTATTTATAAGTGAGCTCTAATTCAATGATAACCACAGATTCCTACAGTGGACACCATTCTATGAAATGATTTAGAGAGAAGAGAGCACGCTCTGAAACATTGGCCTAAATAAATCTGCAAAGTTACATATATACACACATTACTATTTTTTTTTTTAAGTTGCAGAAGCTGTTTTAGCTGTCCAGAAATTCTGATCTTGTGGCAGATGTGGACTGAGTCCGAGATGAGAATTTACTGTCACACATGCTTTCTTACCAGGTCTTCACTGGAAGATGCACAATACCCTGCCCATCCTGCAGAGCAACTCCATCTTCTACGTCGCATATCTGAACAACTCAAGCACGATCAGGCAGCTCAAGGTATAGAAGCTTCATGCAGGGACCAATACTAGGTAAAATAAATTTAGAAAATGCATACAAGAACAAATTTTAAATTTTAAAATGTAATTAAATTCACATTTAAAAAAGAAAAACAAGGTCATCTTCTTATTTGCCTCTGGATTTTCAAGGGTCTATGGTTTGACCTGGTCCGAGTCTTTTGCAGCCAGCAGAAAGAGATATTCCGTAAGCAGGATCCAAAAGGCTTTTATGTTTACCAATTTTGTCACCTTATCAAACAACAAAGGGTTTGTAGGTTGCAATTTACAAGAAAGATGTTTCCAAGATGTCTGAAGGTGGGGAGCATCAAGAGGAATTTATTGTTCCTATATCTCCCAACACTTGTTAATTCTCTTGTCTTCTGCTCTTTCAGGTACTGTTATTTTGTTAAAAAAACAACCCAAAACACACACACACACAAAAAACCAACAAACACAAAACGCCCAAACCTTTCCATATCTCTACGATCCAACATCCCAGGTGGTCCCATGCCATTGTCCTTAAGCACTACAGTACGGCACAACCTGGCTGTGTGGATGGGTGGGTGGATGCTCCTGCCCAGGAGGTAGGAGCTGACCCCTACCCACATGGAGCTCACCTTGCCTGCCTACCTGAAAAATAAAACCAAACCAGTGCTGTGCCTAAGGGTGAGCGAAGAACAACGTAGGGGCTGGAAAACTCCTCCCCTGTGCTGGAGCAACTCTGTCCTATGCCATCTTTCACTTGGGCTGGTTTCCAGCCAGGTCTCCATGGATAGAAGCTGCCGCAGAAGTCCTCACCGCAATATACCTTCTGCGAGCCACAAGAAGTTAGTTTGTAGCCCCAACCTGCATGTCCTATTTGTCTCTTGAGGAAAGTTTCTAGGAGAAGTGCTAAGGAGTGTAAATAAAGTGAAAATTGTCTTTGAAGAAATGTGCAGAAGAACGAATAGTCTTATTCTTCAGCTTGGTCACCAAAACATTTCATAGGGAGTACAACACAAGATGTGAATTTCACAATCAAAGAAGAGAATAGAATTTGCTGAAGAATAAACTGATTGAGGAACAGAAAGGACCTAAACTGATATTAGCTTACCTAAGACTAAAGAGAAAACCTCCCCATGTGTCAGTAATACATCTTCCAAAGCTTGTATAGAAGCCATACAGGAATTAAAAAAAAATTAACCCAGTAACATAACAAGATTTCTGTGTCAATCTACATCTAGGAAGATTATGACTTATATTTCCATCTTATATTTCCACTCCATCTCCCTGTGTCATGGGAGTGGATGCATTCATACCTGCATGATGTTTTCACACAAGCACTGCAGGTTTTGGGGAACTCGCCCAGAAGATTTCTCACCATGTTGCCTTATGTCAAGTGAGCTTTAATGGGAGCAGCAGGATCTGAGGACCTCTGAGAAACTGGTGTCTACAGGATTTTCCTGAGGACAAGTGGGCTTGGCTTCAATTTTAAGACATCAACACCATTATCTCTCAGACCAAGAGTTATCCTTTCATGGGAACTGGTGATTGCTCCTGTGACCCCTGTCAATCTCACAAGAACGAGATGAAGAAGAGAGTGAGCATTGCCCAGTTGCCCCAAACCCCTCAGTCTTGCATGGTCTTGCCACTCATCAGGGATCAAGGTAAGGAAGCAGCAAGATCCTGTATCCAAGAGAGTTACAGCCTATTGCCATCATCTCCAGGACACCCATGAGCCTTCAGGCAAGCCAGATGGGAACATGAACAGTCAGCTGGTCAAGAGCCAGAGATGACACTGATGAGCATATCTGGTGGCCAAATGGAAATCAGTCCTGCAGACTCAGGAGCATAAAACAGTCTCTTGTGCACAAGCTGCACCCCAAGTACCACAGGGACAACACGAACTTGCAAATATTGACCTGTAGCGCTGCCATTGTGAAAGGGAGGCAGGAGGCCTTCAGCAAACAGCCGTAAAGCCAAACAAAGAGGGAAAGAAGGGTTAGAGACATTACTTCGCTCTGTGGCATTACAGGGGATGCCAGTTTTATGCAGACTGTCCTGAACGTCCCTTGAAGAACAGAGGATTTTGTCCACCCTTGATCCAGATAGTTACAGAAGATGCCCCTTTTGCAGTAAACAGATATCTGCATCTCCTTGGAATGTCCATCAAACCACATCCATGGGAACTGACAAAGGTGGGCAGCCCTCAGGAATGAGGATTAAATCCTCTCCACCAAAGTCAGGCACCAAAACCAGGTGACAAATACCATGAAGGCAGTAACATACCTCACTCCCAGCCTTTGGTGCCCCACCAAGCAGCCTCACCAGGGCCAGAATCAGAGACAGGGGAAGGTGAATGCCCTATTCCAACCCACCAGTGCAAATCGGGGAGGGCGGTGCTGAGATAGTGCTGGAGGAGCTTGGCAGAGCTAACTCCATCATAACCCACGTTCACACACAAACCCTAGGCCAACAGATGGCAGAAAGTGCCATCTCCCAGGACTTTGCCGCAGATTTGGACAGACAGATAGGCACCAGAGAGGACTTCTTTGTACTTAAAAAAAAAAACAGCCTGTGGTGAGACTCTATGGCAGGTCTTGGAGATATTGGCTTTACAGCACCCTTCAAAGACAAATGCACCAATGCTCCAAGGTACAGCCACAACAGAAGTTTCTAGAAGGGCTCCAAGGCCACATGGTCATAACCTGCTCCAGGGTAGGAGAACACCTTCACCAGCTGCTTGAGCAAGAAAACCCAAAGCTCAGGTCTCACACTTCATCCGAAGTTTAGAGAAGAGGCAGCAGCAGGATCTCTAACGTCCTCTGCAAGGCAGTAGGCAAGACTGAGTCAGAAGTTGATACATCATGCACGAGAAGAGCACAAAGTCTTTGGGGAGGGCAGAAGAGTGAGCTCAGCAGAGAAAGGCACTACTCGGCATGGAGGACCATGTGGCAGAGCATCCTGACTCAACAAGGGAGGAGAGGACCTGCAACCATGGAGATGCCTTTGTTGTCTTCACTCCACCCAGTAAGCAGGAGGAGAGGGGCTGATGGCAGCCGGTGCCAACAGAGCAAGGGAAAAGACTCCAGCCTTGCCTGGCTGTGTGCAAGGATGCCCTGGTGAGTTCACCCATGAGGCATCTCTTTGGCAAGACTTCCTTGCTCTTCAAGTGTGATGGACAGGGGCTGCTATGAATTTTTGTCATACGAAGCCTAAACAACATTTCAATCTTTATGCTATTTAGCATGGCCCTTATTGCATAATAAACCAGAGGCAGGAATAATGCGTGACCAACATATGTCAATGAGGCAGGGAAATGTAGAAAAGTTTCTGGCACAGATGCTCTGCTGCTCTGCAATGAAATAAAACTATTGACTCCCGCTGAGCCCTGAAGATTCACCCAGAGCTGCGCTTTGGCCTCCTACACGCAACCGCTTGTTTTGTATTCTTTCAACAAGATTTTTTTTGCACAAAATGAAAATGGAATTGGACCCACAACATTTGAATATCAATGACAGGAGTTCAGGCATTACCTCCACGCAAAGAAACATCCCTTAATGCCTGTTTTAATGTCAAGGATCCCCTGGCAGGTAGATATTCCTTCCACTGCAGCCCAGAGGAAGGCACCCATTTAGAAATGAATAGTTTTACTTCTATTGTGCCATTATCCCACCATTATATTCTTGCATTTCATCGGCTGAGGGCTCTACATCACACCTCGGGTTGCCTGCAGTGCTTTGCAGGTTGTGGTTTGTTCTGTTCCTGCACTAACGGGGCTGAAAAGAGGCAGAACCTCCCCATAGCTACCTCCTTCTCTCTGTGAAAACTATTTCTTTAATCAGACTGATTATCAAAATTGAGGTCATGACGCAGGTATGTTTGAGAAACTATTTTGTGTGCTCGGGGGTGGGGAAAAGGAAAATCAGGGCTTGCTAGATCAGCAGGCTGTGACCTTGCCTCCAAGGTGAGTGGGCCGCAGAAAGAAATTAGGTCTATAGCACAATGTTAAGCAGAAGACTGCCCCATTTAGTCAAGAAAAGTGACTATGTAAAACTAAAACAATGAGTAATGGAAACTAAACTTAAGCTTTTTGGGTTCCCACGCTTCATAAAAAACATATGTGGGGTTAACAGTTTTGTGAGAATGAAGAAACGCTCTCCATTGCCTGCTACTGATTGTGGAGGATTTCCAACATCAATTATTAATACACACCTTGAAGTCAGCAGGCTTAGGTCCAGTTTCCCCAGAAGCCTGCGGAGACTGGCGGAGGCCTCCACCCGGCTGACGGCTGCACCCGGCTGCCCCGCTGGCACTGCAGGAGCTGATGCCATTTTGCAGCCTGACACCGTCAGCGGTGGGGTTTTTTGTAATTTAGGGATGGATCTTACAGATCGGAGCTCCCACCAGTTTACTCTGCAGTCTGTACCTGTTTTCCTCCCCTGGGTTTTCTTCAGCTGATGCTAAACAGGACTCTGACTCATTAAAACAAGAACCCTGCTGGCTTATGGCCACGTAGGCTTCCTGACAGGGATTTTTGGCTTCCCTATATTCCCTTGAGATGTGGTATCTGTGCTTTGAGACATGCAAAGGATCAGGACAGGCACCGTTGTGTTGGTGGGGTCAGTGCCCACACTCAGTTTCTACTAGGCCATTTTAATGAAAAAGAATTATTTTTGGATGTTTGCAGAGTGGAAACCAGAACTATCTCTACTGAAACCAGGATAATATTCAACACTTCACCAACTGAGATAAGCAGCATGAAAAAAAATTTAATGGATATTTTGAAATGCACCATTGAAATGGGCAAATGCACCACTTCCAACAGTGAAGCGAATAGGATAGTCTTGTCTCTGTAGACAAAACCAGACCATCCACCTTTACACCAAACAACAGAGGAAATACAACGTGGGTATACAACAGCAGTGACGTCTCGCTGTTGGTGTAGGCAGCAAGAAGGCAGCAAAAATGACAGAGAAGATGGGAACTGGTCGTGGCTCTTGCTGGCTGGGCTGATGCACCTTGCTCTGCAATGATGGAGAAGTATAAAACAGGAGGTTGATCTTCTCATAAGTTATCTGTATCCATAGCAATCATACCAAAGTCACACAGATACTCTGGCTCTGACCCATTAGTATATCTGCTGAGAGATGGTGAAGGTTGGCAACCCCCAGTCACAGGATTAAGACAACCCTGGTTTGTGCCACAGATCTCTTTCCCATTTCCTTTGGAAAACAAAAGTGCCCTTCCTTTTAGCTGATCCAGTTGTAGCTTAAACTTTTGCAGGCAAAGTCTCGGTGCACCCAGCAAGACAAATTACCTGGGCATGGACCTCCAGGATCTTCTTCCACCCTGAGCTGGAAGGCAGAGTTAATACAGATCCACCAACAAAATTCATCCTTTCACCCCTGTGCTTTTGCTTCTCCAAGCTGACATCACCAAAATGACACATGTCTTCCTGTGATTTCTAGAGCAGGTGAACGTGGGATGACGTATACGGACCTGGACATGTGTCCACACGCCTGATGCAGCGAGCTTCACTCCAGCCCGCAGAGCTGATGTTAACATTGATGACACGTTTCCAGCTGTTGGTCTGTTTTTATTCTTCTATCAAACAGTCACTTTTAATAAAAAGCTGAGCCTTTTTTCTCTCTTACTGAATCTCTGAATGCCTCTTATGGTCAAGAAACTGAGATTCTTCGTAACCATAAACACTACGTATAATTTTTGCTTGTTATAACTCTGTGCAGATGCTGGTACTCTGTGTGCCCATGGAAATTAGGCACTCTCCTCTTCCCAGCCTTTCCAAGAACCTCAGCGCTCTGACTCACAATGAAGAAAAAAAAAAAGAATGGAAAGAATGCAAAGCAACTGCATACAGCTCATAGTATTTTATTTGTCCTGGATGTAGTGAAAGGGAAACAGAGCTTTGATACTGAAAAAAATAGAGGTCTAATAATGATGCTAACGTGTTATTTTTCCTTGAACAACATTGAGATTTTTCTGCTCCTCCTCCTCCTTTCAGTAAGCGGTAGTCTCTGCGTTTGGTCCAAGCAACAGTTGTCTCATGTGGGAGGAGCCCCGAAAGCCAAACAAGTGAAGATAGAAATAAAGGCCAAAGGTAAAGGCTTCTTTGGAAACAAAAGAAGTCTTTCTCTAGATTTCAGCTCCCAATACTTTGCAAGAGCTAAAACCACAAGAGGCAGGTTGGTTTCAGCAAGGGTGTGTTCACAAGTAGCCCAAACACATACATCTCTGAAAGTATAGGTATTCCCATCGGCTCCTCTCCGTTGCTGTCAGGCGGCAGGAAGCCCACCCTACACACACCAAAAGGGTCTCAAAGTTCAGCCCTAGCAGACAGCTTGTGCTCTCTCGGCAAAACTCCGGCATCCAGCCCTTCCCAAGGGCTAACTTCAAACCTGACACCACACCTACAGTGGGGAAGAGCAAACCCTCATCCCCGAGTTTGCACATACAGCTGAACTCCAAGGGGGTTGCCTGATTTATTGTGGTTACCCAACCTGCCTGACAAGCATCCACTGGGTGAGGGACAGGAGAGTCTATCTGGTCTTTCCCTGAGTTCAGGGACGATTTCTCATGGTGACATAGAGTCAAACTTACAGCCATGCTCTCAGGAAGCTTTAGGAAGACAGAAAGGATCAGTTTTCATGCAGTGAAGTCGAAGCACACAAGGAGAGGAGGAGGAGGAGGAGGAATCCTTATTGGGGAAAGATGATTGGAGGAAGGCAAGGAGATGTTCTCATTTTTCCCCAACCAAAGTCGTCTTCTTGTGTCTCTATCAAGTTGAGTGCCTTCTTCCCACTACCCCTCCACCAAACCTTTCGACAAACGGGACGTTTGGCAAGATAAACAAGCAGTAAATGCAGTTAATGGGGGAGAAGACTGTGACCGATATTTAGAGAACCAAACCCCAGCTGGTTTGCTTCTGCCAGGGAAAGCAAGCAGAGGTTTCTGTGTTTGGGATGTGAATTTTGCAGTAGTTGAGGTCTTTGGCTTTTGCCTTTTTCAGAGCACCATGTGAAATGCTTCCACTGTGACTTAAAATCCAGCACTCATGATGGCACTGGCAATTTTTCCTCGCAGCCCAGAGTACTTAGTGTCAGGATCCCACCCGTGCTCACTTTGACTCAAGTCCACCTCCAATCGTTTCTCCTGGACCTCAGCATCTCCTACCCAGAAATCTGGAGGCACTAGTGTGAAGGCCCCGGGAACACGAGAGCACATGGAAATGTCTCACAGACATCCGAGTGACTTGGACATCAGCTGAGAAGTGAAAAAGCAAGTTACAACAGCAGGCCTCAAACCCACAGTCTGTTCCTCTCTTTAATACCATCTCAGGCTTACTTACATAGATTAAACACTGAGCAAGGAACTCTCTGGGACTAAATCTGTAGTCAAATGAAAGGAACTAGCCTGCCTGAACTGATAACATGGCACGCCGTGCTTCCAAAGAAAGAGAAGTCAGTGGCCACTCAGCTGAAACACAGGTCAGCATCTTCTCTGTTCTTCAAAAGAGGGGAAAAAAGTTTTGAGACCTCAATGTAAACTACAAAGCACGCACTGGGCATGGCACAGGGACAAAACCACAGGCCTGAACAATCATATCAGTCTCACTGCCTTGGATGCATCCTTGGATGTCAAGCTGTGGCTCCCAAGTTTGACAAGGCCCTAGGAGAGCTCATACTCAACTGTTGCTTGTGTGTCTGGGATGTTTTGATTTTATTTTTAACCTCTTGGGCAGGAAAGAGGCAGTATCTGGAGTCCAGCCAAGCGCATGCACACGACTCTTTCAAACCAGCTCAGAACTTGAGAAGGAAAACAGATGAACACCAGTTCTCCATTTGGGGAGCCCCAAAGAAAGGAGAGGGGCCAAGGGCTGGTCAGAGGTAGGTGGAGCACCTGTAAGGATATGCTTGAGCTTAATCCAGAAAGAGAGAAAAGCAGACAAGTCCGGCAGCAATCATCAACTCATGAGGCATGGCAGCTAACGTTGTTTCTGTTAGGCAGAGCAAAGGGAGCGATCAAAAGGGGTTTCCGAGAACCACAAATCAGAAGACGAGCAAGACTTAGCCAGTTTCTCCACTACACGATTGGCTGAAACGCCATCTAGACAGGCAGAAACCACAATTATCTGGAAGTGCTTGAAATCTTACTTGTGATAAATGGTAAATTTGAGTGACGACACCGAGCTTCTGTGCAGCTAACCACATTTAGGGTGGCTGGCAAACACCAAAGCTCAGGCACGCACAAATGAAATGCCAGCCTGAGAGCTCATCACAGCTGGTGCACGAGGCATTGCTGAAACAGTACAGAGAGATTTGCATGACTATAACCAGAAGCCTACGCTGCCCACGGGGTGAAAAAGATTTCACACCGAGCTGGGGAGCACGGGCTCCATTGCAGGAAGGGGAAATTCTCCTTTGCTTCCAAGAAAAATCAAGCAATCAAATGTACATGCATCTCATGGAGGTCTTTTTGCTGGTAGGCCTGGAGCTAGTAAGCGGTCGCATAACGAAATGTGTATCTTTGCATTAGGTGAGTCCTGTATTGATTCTGTGGAGCAGAAACGGAGGTGGCAGACAGATTGCTGAAGATAATCTTCTACCAAACTGCTTAGGGTTTGAAGCACCCAACCCACAAGTTGATGAGAGGGAGCTGGGTTTGTTGGGTATGGCCACGGGGAGCCAGGGGAGGTCTGAGAATAGCCCCCAACCATAGCATGGGCAGGATCAGAGAAGAGGCACCCGCAGAGGGGAGCAGGTCTTCGGGGAGGTGGGGGGATCCTCATTCCCCTTGCATGAACTTTCTTTGCTGCATGCACTGACAAGCTAAAAAGCTAAACTGATTTTTGATTTTTGTTTTACAGCACAATGCTTTGAAACAAAGCAGGATTAATGCCCTTATGTCTCAGGAAAGCAGTACTGTTGACCTGGAAATCTCTTTGCTAAGCTTTTCTCAACAGCAGAGGATATTTTCCCAGATTCAGCTTTTCCATGGTTTCTATGGTCTTTTATACCCACATATCAAGATTCTGCTCTGTTTTTCTCAAGTCTTCCATATGTTCATTCTCAAGCGTGCTTAAGACAAGAAACCTGATGTTAAAAGTGAGCTGGAAGACCTCCACCTGTGCATGCTCTCACTGGTTGGATATTCGGCGCACGCCGTAAAAGAGAGCCTCCTCTCCAGGTCCTATGTACACGGAAGGACTGTGCACACTGGTGTGCTACGGGACCAACGTGGGGCCTAGCATAAGCACATACGTTTTTGTCTCTTGACATAATGGTACCCAGACTAACTTCTTCCCAGCTACTCAAAAATTACATGCACAGGTATTCAGGCAACATAAGCAAAACATGACATGATTTGCAAAGGCCACCGTTGTCTCCTTCTATCAGGTAGACCCAGATTCTCTAATTACGATGCCCTTTTGCTTCATGCAAAGGTCACGATGGACTGTAACTCACGTCTGTTGTATCACTAGCTTGTCACCTGTGAGTCACTGCGAGTCTAGACTAGAACCAGCATTAATGCCAGACACAACCTCCATGGAAAAACATGTACTAGAAAAGTGGGATGCCAGGTTGGGAAGCTGGAAGAAGTTCACCACCAAAATCTGAAGCCCATACAGATCCTCCCCAACAGATGAGTGTGCTTTTCCTCTAGTGGTACTGCCTGAGTTCAAGGCAAGGGTGGGCTTTGCTTTCCTGTAGAGAGCAACTCCCTTGGGAAAAAGCAGACGTTGTGTGGTCTTTTCTCCAGACATCCCAAACCATGAGCTGCTGATCCTTCGTTACAGGTGTAACTTATATTGGCACAAATCCCTAGTGCAAGTATGCTACTAATTCATCAGCTCCAGCAAACTTCCCAAGCATCAGCACTCTGCTGATAGGGCATTTTGGATCAAAGAGTCCAAATCTAGAAATTAAATGAAGGTTGAAAAAAAAAAAAA
>NW_009213626.1:0-51702 GCF_000690835.1 Fulmarus glacialis
CCCCCCCAACTCATAGGACATCCATCATGGGATCAAAGGCTTTTATGCAAGAGAGCATTTCCACCAACTGCTCTGTATAGCAAGTTGAAAGTGTCATAATTGAAAGCTAGTAATCATAGTCATAGTGCCTCAGGTCACAGTCTAATCATAAGGTTTTTAAAAGAAAGTAGTTGAAATCTATGATACTTTATATCTTCTGTTTACAAACAAATAAATATTCCATTGGCTCTGGAACACTAAGATTTTCCTCAATTCAGGCTGTATTTCTTTCCATCCCATAAAAGATGGCTAATTTAAAGATTTATGGATTTAAAAACCTTTTCTCCTTTCTCCACCACCTAATGATTAATATTCCCCCTCCTGACTTCAAATTAAGCAGAAATTGGCCTACAGGACAATTAATTTAAAGTTCTAAGTGGCACTCAGTACACTGGCAGTGAACTGACCTTATAAACACGAATTACTAAAGAGATATCGCTAATAGTTAGAGATACAGGTCTAGGTCTTGCCCTGTTATGTTTCAATGGCAACAATAGCTACTATTGAAAAACAAAGGAATTTTTTTTATGTCAGATGTAAGATTCCTTCAATTGAATTCTCTTGATATTGTTTTAAAATTGCATTCAAAAAATCCAGACCCCATTCTGTTGTTCAAGTTGGTATAACATACATCTGTCAAGCACATCCCTCTCCTGTGTCTAGACATACCTGCTATTTCCTTTCTGATATATTCTGCTTCTGAAACGTGGATGTGTTTCAATACCTGTTTCCGATCTCCATTCATCAGCAGTACAAAAAGTCAGAAAGGAACCACTATAAGAAATGTGAGCTGAGACTGGGGAATAGGAAAGTGTCAATAGCAGCAAGAAAAATCAGTAGCATGCTATTGTAATTTGGTCTATTTGCTTATTGTAGAGTTAAATGCTGATGTTAAGTGTTTTGTTTTCACAGAATGTCATTTCCATTCTCCATATATTTAAATTTTTGTGTTTGATTCAAAGCAATCTGCTTTGCATTCTCCTCTTGTATTCAGAATCTATTTAATAGACATACAGAGGCATGCCAGAGAGTTAAAATCACAGATAGCATGGTTTGCTTTTGTTTCAACACACATAGTCTTACTGGTGAGTTTCAGTGGAATTGATATTTAATGTAAATTTCAAAGGCAGAAAACATTGTTCCCCAAGTACAGCAACTCAAAGACTGTGGAAGTGCCATTCTGGAGTCACTCCAAAAGATGAAGGCACTGTAGTAAGCTTCAGTTCTTAGTTCCTCTATAGATAGGACTTCCTCATATTTCCTCTAATGCTTAAAAGCATGGGAAAAAAAAATTTGGATATTGATCAGTGTCTTAAATATGAAAGTCCTATGTAAATACTGTAAATAAGCCTGATATGTATAGGGAAAAAAGAAAGAAAAAGAAAAGGCATTTAAGATTCAGTGCCAAACTACTAGAACAGCTGCTCACTAATGCGTTTTCTGCCAATTGAATGTTTCAATTCCAAGTTTTATTACATATTTCTTATCATGTTGCTTATCCACTTGGAGTAACCAGTTCTACGTAAGAGAAGACTTAGCTACTGAAAAAGAATGGTGTGTGGATTTTAGGCTATAGTCCACTTCTCTCCTTAAACCCTCTTTATATAAAACATGTATGATTTAGTGGAAGCATTTAGGACTACTGCAGTTTTACTGATTATGTGCATAATGGCCTTCCTCATTCCTCACAAGCAGATTTAAAAACATATCTTTTTTTGTACAGGCCCTAATTTAGTATTTCCTTATATGATCCTAGAAAAGGATCTAAGCATGGTGGCTTGAAGACTGTCAAAAGCAACTGAAATCTTTTTCTTGACTTTGATCAGGCATCCTCACTGTAAAACTTAACCCATGGGACACTGTTCCACACCAAACCTCCAGCTAGGGATCCCAAAAGGTAGCTTTGTCCATTCATTTTCTCTAAAAATGTTGCCAGGACGAATAACTTTAATTCAATGAGAAAGACATCACTGCTGCAAAATCATTTTCTGCAATGCTTGCAGAAATTTGCACTTTATTATCTAGAAATTTCTCTTTCATTTGGTATAAAAGTTGATGCCCTCTTGAAAATTAATTAACAAGACAAGAATCCTTAGGCTTCAGCCCTTTAACACTGGTTGATATTCAGGGATTACAGGGTTATTGAGACTTCTTTGCTCTCAGGGATTCTCTTTCTAAACTATTAAAATCAAGACTACTGGCATCTACCATCAGAATTTCTCTATGGTACAGACTGGACGATTGCTATAGCGTAAAACCCTTGCAACCCTTGCTATAATAAGGGGTTAGTATGATGCAAAAATGGACAGCACAAGGCAGCATCTCAAGAAAAGCGCGTGAATTCTCCAAAGCAAATTACACATCTCTAAAATTGCCCTAAATTTAGAAAGGAGGAAGCCCTAGCACGCATTTTACTCAGCTGTCTTACATTAGAATCTTTCTCTTCACCACAGTTTTTCTTCCCTCTTGTGATGTAAGGTCTCACACAAGAACAAGTATGCAGAGAATATTGATTTAACATCCTGTAAACTAATTAATCTCTCCACGTAGTGATGATGTTCATTGTTACAGCCTCTGACTATAAACAATAAAATGACTGTAAATTTATGCTGCCTCTTAAATGAGAGCTATGCACAATCTAAACTGTGTATAACTGAACCCATGTCACTATATAAACAAATTTAGATTCAACAAAACATATTAGGACTTAACAGCATATGAGCACTACACATACAAATGCTTATCATGTGACATACCTTCCTGCAGTAGTCTTCCAAGTGACAATCTATGAAATAAAGAATGTATTCAGAATCTTTTTTCCCCAATTATACTTATAAAATTTTGGAATGTAACAGAACAAAACAGTTGTAAATCAATTCAAGAGACATTTCTACATAATTGCTAAAACAATGGCAGAAATAATTATTTCTATAAAGACATGCAGTTTCCACTAACTTTGTTCCTAAATACCTCTTCTCCACTCATACATAGTCCCCTTTTTCTTCAGTGCTTCAAACCTTCTGTTCCATATTTTGGCTGTTCTGGAAATTAAGAATATGCTAAACCCTTCAAATGCAAATTGCTGAAGCATTAAAGCTTCAAAAAAATTTGTCAAACAGTATTGAGACAAATTCATTTCCAAGTTCAGAATAGTGTAATGTACTATTACTGATTATGATCCTCATTTTTCCTTATTATTTAACATGTTTTCCTTACGAAAGTCAATTCTTTTCTCTTATGTAAAATAGCCTTTTACATATTTGAACACTTACTCTTCCTTAGTCATCTTGTTTTAAGCTAAATAAGATCAGTTTTTCCAACGTCTCTGTATAGATTTTTATTTTCTAAAGTTCTGCTTATCCTTATCATTTGAATAATCTTTAGTTGAATGAGGGGTTCTTTGAAAGATGATGCCCAACACTGAAAAAGGGTATTTCAAAACTGACCTGTGTGATGCGGAACAAACGGGAGCAGAACAAAAAACCCCAACCCATTCTTCTGCATGTACATTCCCATATGGCATTTGCCTGTTAGGCAAATTCATGTTCAGCTTGCAATCAGCTGTAACTCTTGGATATTTTTTGAGGATTTTCTATTCAGCCAGACGTTCCCTTTCCTGCAGTTCTAGATCTGACTCTACCAACATAAGTGGAGCGCTCACATTTCCCAACAGAATGGTGTCCACTATCTCCTATTTTTTTTCTAGTCATTTCTTGACTTAATCAAAATTATTTTAAATTTTAAGCCTACCTGTCTGTGCTGTCTTTGCTAGCTAGATCTCATCTGTAAATGTAACAAAGTAAAGGTGTGTTCCACCTATGCTGCCCTTGATTCCTTGTGGTCAGCAAAAGCATTGTTAGTGACCTATTGCAAGGTTTGGCTGAAGGTTGAAACTTCCCTCCTGAGGTCCTGGCTCAGACCGCAGGGTTTGTTTCCGCCCATCTTACTGATTCAGAAACCAAAAATGCCAAAATGTGGGGACATTCAGATCTGAGATTCTTTTTTAGGCCCATCTTCATTTTTCACATATTTGAAAATAGTTGGAGATTAGGTTAAAAATGATGAAAGAGAGGTTTGTGGTTTGGATTGGGTTTTGGTTTGGGTTTGTTGTTCTTTGGTTTTTTTTTCCTTGATATAACAGAGGTAGTGAACTTCTGGAATTTGTTGTTATAAGAAGTTGGAGGCAGACAACTGTGAGGTTTAAAAATGGATCAGACAAATTAATGGAGATCAGGGCCATAAATTGATACCAAAAAAAAAAAAAAAAAAAAAAGGAGTAGAGGAGTACAACATTGCATACCTAATTCAGTGAGTGCAGATGTGGGAAAAGTGTGAAGGAAATGGACTGCAGAAGCAGATAGTCTTATGTGCTCTCCCTAAACAGCATGTTCAGTTGCAACTGTTGGAGACAGAAAACTAGATAGACAGTCTAGATGGATGGTTTGTCTGAGTCAGTAGGACATTTCTTATATTTTGAGGGAAACTGAACCAATTTCTCATTGATTCAGGTCCAAACCACAAAGTAAATTTGTTCTTGTCTTTTAGTCTCATGTTCAGACCACGTATACTTAGTCATAACAAAAATACTTATTTTTACACATCATTATTGCACCAGAAGTCAGTCCAACAGATAGGGTTGGAAGGAAGTACACAGGAAATCCAATCTGTAAAATATTCTTTATAATCTACAGTGAAATGAATAAAGAGTGCTATTGCCATCACCATTGAAACTAGATTTAATCATTCCATCTTAAGAAAAAAAAACCTAAACGAAAACCCATGTATCTGCTTTTTTGGATACATATCACAGAAAAACAGTAAAGCAGGAGATTTTTTTTTTTTTTTTTTCCTTTTTAAAAAAATGATAAGACAAAGCAAAACAAGAAACCTACATACCAATTTTTAGTCAGGAAGTTACCATTACTAATAGTTTGAATTGGCACCATGCTTAACTTGGTTACTAAGAAGGTTTTGTTCTCTGCTAAACAATTGCTTAATAAAAACCGTAACAAGTTCCCTTCAAAAAGTTGTATGTTTTGTACTGAATCAAGAGTGTTATTGTTGCTATCAGACCTAAGGATACATCCTGGGCACAAAACCAGAAGGATGAGGAGCCACCATCTGTATTAAAAATTCAATCCCTAACCTTTTCATTTTCCAAAAGCTGTTTTTTTTTTTTAAAAAAAAAAAAAAAAAAAAAAAAAAGCATTGACAAAGAGTTAAAGAACAAAGGTGCATTGATATGCAGATTGCATCAGAGGCCACAAGCAATTCCTTCCTTCACCGTCTGGCCAGGAAATTTCATTTTCCTAAGCACTCAACACTGGGTGGCACAGATCTTAGTTCCCTGTGATATAGTGAAAGCCATGCTAATTTCCCCCCTTATCATTAATTAATTTATGTAATAAGAGACATTCTTAGACCAGTTCTTGACTGTTTCTTTCTTTCAGCACAACCTGTTAATCTCTCTCCTTTGGCCAGTCTCTTGACTTTCAACACTTCAGGCTAGACTAGGCAGCTGATGCACACAACATGGAACCAGGTCATTGCTGGGCAAAGCGGCCTTCAGTACAGCACATCCGTCGTCCTTCTGGTTGCTTATCTCTTTGTAACTTGAATTTAAGCAGCTACTACTGATCTAAAAAGCGGGTAGCATGCTGGGCCTAATCTATTTTTAAAATTCCTATCCCATCACAAACCTACAGCTATACTCCACAGGGACACTTCAACTAATCTGTCCCAGCATAAAACTCTTAAGTGCAAAGGGTAGAGCGACAGACCATTTTCAGTCCACAGGTTCCAGCTGTGGAACTCCACCTAATCTTCTCTATTGATAATGAATATAAGCCTGAGTGTATTCAAAACTAAAACCAACCCCAGCTTCTTAGTAAGACTCCCTGCAGCGATGGCATCTTCCCAGGGTAACCAGCTGATCTGGATAGAGAAGGAGGAGCTAGGGAGACAAGCATATAAAATAAAAAAGCTAAAATTTGCAGATATTTTATTAAACAAAGATAGGTTCCAAAATGTGGATTATTATATTAAAATAATTTTCAGAGGTGCACAAGAGTCACCTTTGCTTGCCTTTTCTGCTTTAAAATTTTGAGTGTTCAAAAAGCCAACTTTGTTATCACCTGTTTTTGGAGCCAGATTTTGTTTTCCCTCCCTAGTAACCCCAGCAGGTTAGTCATAATTGTGTTCTAGTCCCTTTACGAAACCGTAAGGCTACTCACAGCTATCTCACCTAAACAGGTAGAGAAAAGTCCTGGTCATACTTCCATCTTATTTTTCTGTTCCCTTGAGATGGGACCAGTCAGGAGCAGCCCCTGTACTGTGGAAGGACTGCGGGATGAGGGAACGCACCGGTGCTGGGTTCTGAGCTGCCCCAGCTGCGGAGGCACAGAGGAGGTCAGACTGTTGGAGAACCTGCTGAAGCTCAGTGAACCCAAACTACATGGCGCTGCTGCTGCCTGCTACAAAGACAGCCACAAGAGAGATGATACAAGCTATACTATAGTTTCAAAAGCATGTTTATGCTTACGAGGGATTGCAGATAGCAGATGGCTGCACCATATACTTTTTGCTCTTGGGTTACTCCTAGTAAGCCTCTAATCTCTTATAATGAAAATAGATGTTTACTGGTGGATCTTTGGAGTTCTAGTGTTCTAGCTGGTAAAATTACATAAAAATTAAAATAGTCCAAAGGGATATTTGTTTCCACACGGTTGTGAAATGAGTGTTATATTCACCTGATAGGCTAATCATGTAATAGTCCAGAGTTTTGCATCGAAATCTTCAAAGCAGCCAGAGGGAATTAGGAGCAATTATGAATTGTAAAGTTATCCTTTTACATTTTAATAGGCTTCTTTCAAATCACATGATTTTTATAAGTGAATTTTCCTTTTCTTGCTCTTATCCAAGTATGTTGATGATCTATCCAAAAAGGATAAGACTCTTTTTCACTCAAATGGGAGAGAGATGTATTCATGTAGTGATATTAATAGCAAGGCCGTTAACATCCATAGGAGGTCTTGAAAAATCATTTGAGTTTTAAAACTGTGGAGAAGTGTATTCCCTTTTTTTCAAACAGAACTTCAAAATCTAGATGTTACAATACAGTAGTTTCAAGGGTTTTTCTGCGTATTTATTGTGTGACCTATTGTTTAGTTAAACTGTGTAACTTGTTAAATAATAATGCTGAGTGCCAGTAGGAATAAAACAACTTTTTGAGTTCAATCTACTCTCAGTCAAGGTCAAAAAGAGCTGGGACTAAACTCAGTGAATTTTCAAAAGCTTACCCTAAATATACAATATCAAAGTTCATAATTAAGAAGGCTCATTTCATCAGTCAGCTTCATGTTTGCATAGCAGTGGGAGTAATTATAACACTACTAATTCGTTCAGGTTGGCTTGAACACTTGACCTTATAAGCAAACTCCTTTTTTTCCCTCTCCTAAGATGCAAAGCCAAACCATTTGATTTTAACAAAACAGAGCTGTCAGTTTGACATTTCAAACCACATTTAACCGCTTTTTCGTTAAAAAGATAGTTTATCTTAAAAATAGAAATTTACAGGCTATTTCTACTAATTTTTACCATGCAAAGATTAAAAAAAAAAAAAAGTTTCTGCTCGCTTGACCTTTTCTTCAGTTCAACAGTTGAACTGTATTTGTTCCAGCCTCCACAATACACAGAAATCCCCAAATTCATGCAAATGCCAGGATGCCTCAAGGGCACCGTTGCCTTGATATTCCTGTTACATCATGCCAGCATTCACTGACTCACACGGGGCCAAAGAATGTGAAATCCAAAAGGAGAATTACAATTGTTTTCGACAGTAGTCATGTGTGGGCAGATATTCAGCAAAACTAACCGCACCCAGAAAGAGTAAAACAAATGGAAGAGTATCTCACCTCCCTTTTGTCGTCCCAGAATTAAGGTTCTGGTCTAAAGCCAAATGTCTAGCTACCCATTACAGTCAATGAAGAACAATAGGCCCTTCCAAAGGGGAACTCATTCTCCATTTCTTTGGCACTTACTTTAGGACATGCACTAAAATATGTTTTCTCTCTGTTGATAGGGGGAGACTATATGCTAACTTTGAGATCCCTAAAGATACAGAAGAGAAGTCTCATGCTGAGAATCTACATTAGAAAAATCTGTCCCTGGGGAGCCCCAATGCCATAAGGGGATGTCCAAGAAATATAGGAGGAAAGGGGGCCAGGAATTTAAGTGAGGCAAGTAATTAAATCCATGAAATTAGTCTCCAACTTGGCAATTTGACTATCAAAATGGAGCAAAGGTAATAGTAGCATACTTGATAAAATGAGAGGAGTGTTTGATTGTTGACTGACTGACTTCATGCTTTCATTTCAGATTTATGTCTTGCTCATTCTCTTTAGCTCTTCATTGAACAAAAATTGAAGGGCATGATAGATCTCAACGTTTAGACATGTCAGTAGGTTTTAGTGGAGAATTATCAAATTAGTGAATGAAAAAAAAATCACATTGCAATTGGCTGAAGTCAGTCTAAAAAGTCATAAAGTAAAGCTAACCTCACATTAGAAGATAGATAGTGAATTTCCATAAGATCCACTGGTAGTTGTTATCTCAATTGAAGTTTTGCAATTTTTTGTAAACATTTGTAATACTTACAAACTTTATTTGAAACGGCTTGTTGTAACATATATTTTTGCTAATTCTGAGAAACTCAGAAACTAATTCTGAGCACTTTTCATAATCAGTCACTATAGAGACTGAGAATGAAGTATTATTTACAGCAGTAAAAGAAAGATTTTTTTAAATTACTTTTCATTATAGAGAGGTTTTCCTCTCCATAGGACACAGGTGAAAACTAATTTATCTAGACAAAGGTTACATCAAGAGAGCAAAATTACATTGACTGTCAAATATACTACATAGTGCAAAGTCCTTTTCCATCTCCATCATCTGTAATACACTGTGATTCCTTGAGTTGGTATAAAGAGTTATAGAGCCAGTCTAACTGTATGATCTCTTTCCTAGCAGTACAACGTTCACACTCTACTAGCAACCAGAATACGCTCAATAATCAGAATTTAAAATTATTACTGCCCTTTTTCTGAATTATCCATAGTTAGAGCTCTTATAGTCAGGGACAATATCTATACATAGGTCCAAGTCATGCACAGAAGGGATACTATAAAGTTTATTTTTTCCCTATCTGTATCTGCAGTAATCTTCTTTTTCTCCAGATTTCCCAATTTCTGACGTTACCTTACTTTAGTCTGTTTTACAGACTAGTATGCAGTCAAAGGCAACCTCTCAAAGCCCATGAGCTCAGCTACATGGGAAGAAAAGAAACAGAACAGAGACAGAGACTACAAAGTGCAGTTCTTTCTTTGCTTCACTACTGGGGGAGTTCTGTACAATTGTTCATGAAGGTGAAGGCAGGGTCAAGTCCTAGAGATACTGAGGTTATTTTATAGAGCCAGGATTTTATGCATTCTTTCTATATGTCAAGCTGGAGGGTGTGGTCTAGTATGTGCTAATATAGCAAACGAATATCTAAAGTGAATATTTGACATCATTTTGCCTAACAAAGTTGCCAGCAGCAAGCAGTGCTGCCATAGATTCTTTGCCACAGCATTGTGTAGATCTGATCTAGGAATTTGGTGCTCAGATGTCCATTTTAGATCCTTAATGCTCTCATCTTTCCCATGGAGTGATTTCTATTAAAGTAGATTGATTTCCACCTGAGATAAGTTTTCCACCAAATACATTTGGACTGTCAAAATAAAGCAGAATAGAAATAGCGTATTGCTAGGTGATCTGAAATTCTGACTGAATTTTGGGATATGGTCTTGCTGTTATGAAATATGCCATAAAGAATGCTAGGTGCTCTACAAAGTGAGAAAGTAGGCTATTGATTAAATGAAGGCAATCGCATTTTCGACATAAGCAGTGTTGGAAAAGCTTAAAAAGTTGAGGTGGAGCAAGAAACAGATAAAGAATAGATTCCAGGTCAGAAAAGAAAGAAACCCTACTTTTCATTTGATCAGTATGAAATCTTTTTAAAGAAACACTAACTAGAGTAATTACTTCATTACTACTAGAGTAATAATTTGATCTTAAAAAGTCTAATTTTCAAATTCTGAGATTACTTTCTCACGGCTTAGTATTTCCTCACAAGGAAGTGCATGCTGTAGATGTCTACGAGTGTAAATATACCTAGAAGAGTCTTCAAAACCTCATGATGGGGCCTGGTGGTCTTTTGGTTTTGTTTGGGGGGTTTGGGCTTTTGTTTGTTTGTTTGTTTTTTTTGGGGGGGTGGTGGTGGTGTTTTTAGTGGTGGTTGGGATTTTTTTCCCCCTCCAAAGACTACACATCATAAGGTTCATTTTACACCCCTAGCCCCAAAAAACCCAGACAACACCTCCCCCCACTTTTTTACTGCCAATCTTGTAAACTCTGAAAACTAAAAACCAATTTGACTCTTTCTAGTTAAAGAACCTCTCTTATAAAAGACTACTTTGTAAGAGAAACTTGCTAACAATTTTGGTGATGTGATTAATTTGTTATACAGGTCCAGCTGACTTCTCCCATGGCTCCTTTAGTATTTCAGGAATAATGCACTCAGAATATTCTGGTTAGCAAAGTGAACAGATACTGCTCAATAAATAAAGGTTACAGTTTTATCAAGGAAGAAGAAACCATATTTATAGGTTCATTTTTTTGCCATAAGAGAGCCATTTTTATTTCCTTTTTCTTGCACTGCAACTGCGAGCCTTTACAACATGTATTATTGATAATCATAACTTTATAAGGATTTTCGTCTAGCATGGCAAACTACCTTGCTGGACTCTCTGATAATAAGGACCTTGATTAAAAAAAAAAAAAAAAAAAAAATTTGAGTGACTTGGGAGAGATTTCTATAGAACTACTAAGTTTTATAGAGTATGTTCATTCCCGGGCCTACCAGGTAAAGAAGTGGGCAGAAGGGTGTTTTACAAGTCTGATTTTATTGTAAGTAAAAATACATTTAACAAAATCTCACACAAAGCCTCTTAGATGATATCATGGATGAACAACATAGCTAATATTAAGCATTAAAATCTAAAATCACTTTTTTTTTATCTTTGAGACAAGATTTAGAATACTGTTCTGCCCCCAACAAAAAGGTGAAAAGGAAAAAAAAAAAAAGCATCTGAGAAAAAAAAAAATACAACCACCCAACTGGGAGTTGCTAACCTATAGTTTGCTCATTGAAATCACCACAGTACTACTTGAGGAGGTGAGAAACGGGAAGCATTTCACCCACAGTTATAAAGCTTTCTAAGTTGGAAATACAGATACTTGAGACAAAGTGCATTCCTGTATGTCTGTCTCACCACAAAGGAACTCCTTTGATTCAAAAACATAGCTCTGATCATCACTGATCCTGGTCCAGTTATACATGACTGATTATACGTCCAGATCAGCTTTTTGAAGACTATTGTGGAATGGAGTTTTCAGTAAGAGTCTCAGAATTTCACAAACTAGTGGAGAAGCACACAGTTTCCTTACTCACATAGTGCTATGGTAGTCCTTATACTCTGCATGTATTATGGGATGTTTTTTCAGCAAACCAGATGTGAAAACTCCCCACAAGTTGAGCCCTTCCTTCTGTTGGAACCAAATTTATGGTTATAATTTAAACAGCACTGCTTTTCCTCTGTGTATCTCACAAGGATGAAGTAAATAGAAATCAAGAAAACTGTGTTCCAGATATTCTTTCATTTATAGCTAATTATAAATTATTTTTGGAAGTATCAGTTTTTTTGAGAGCTACTAAGTTTAGTTTCTCCGAATGCAACACTTGGTTTCTCTAACATTTAAGACAGCTTAGAAAATTCTGCCCAATACCTCTATACACATTCTCATTGCAAACAGTAAATGTCTACCTGTGGATGAGGAGATTCTATACTTATCCACCTTAACTTTTTGTGCAATAAATGCAAACTACTCAACTGAATTAATAGCAGAGTAGAAAGAGAGCACCAACTGAGATACAACTTCCACATGAGAGATCTATTCTTTGGAGGTACTGTAGTTTTAATCTCTATTTAGAACGCCGACTGTGTCTTACAAAATTATGAACAGATAATTATTCCACTGAAATTTTTTTCTCCTGAATTTAGCTGGTCTGCCACACAATAAATTTCACAGCTGTGGTAGTATTATTTTTTTAAAATTATACCATGTATGTGGACTTCATCATTACATAATTAAGTAAAAAGTAGCACATAACCTTCTTTTTACATTAACTACAGAGGCTTATGCTTGATGTTTATTAAAACAAGAAAGAGATAGTTGTTATTTACCTTTTTGGCTGCCTGCTTGAGGAATTAATTCTAGGAAGTTGCAAAGACTATAATTACATTATGACATCATTATGTATTCTTACTTCAAAGAAGAAAAAAAATTGTGTGAAGTAACATATCCTATTAATCACAGAGATTTGAATCCATCTAATCTTTCTCTATAATTTTGGCTGGAAATCTATTATAATGTCAAATACTATTAGTGAAGCCTTAGCTACTCAATATACACAACACAAGTTCTTGCATGAGAATTGACTCAACAGAGCTATAAGACAATAAAAGGGCAGCAGGGCCTGTGGCCTCTGCTCCCCAATTCAGTAACATGAAGAAAAAGTGAATTCACTAGGAGCTGTCAACTCTGAAACATCTCAGTTCAACATGATTTCACCAAAGATCAAATGGAAAAGGCTAATCTTGTTTTCTAGACACTTAAATCCCATTTTCCCAGGCAGATTTACCCCCTGGTTTGTTCAAATGTGTCTTAAACAGAGTATCTTATTCTGAAGTGTCTTTTTTTTTTTTTTTTTCCTAATACAACAGGCACAATAGCACTGAATACATCAGTGTCACAGTTATTGTTTCCAAAGATTAGGCAGAAAGCCACAAGACATCTATGGAAAGTAGAAAGCATGTCGCTAATACTCTTACAGTACATTCATACTTTATGAAAATATTTACTTATACTTGTATATCAGAAATTTTCAGCTTGTTATCCTCCCATACTTGTAATCATCCTGCATTGGTAGAAAGCAACACAAACCTTTATTAGATCTGCTGGGGCCTCTAAGTTCTTTTTGCTTTTGTTTAAATAAAAGATTGACAGGAGTGCAGTTTTACTAATATTTGGTGAGTGTTTTGTACATGAAAGACATCCTGCTGCTCAGTCATATGCATGCTACCAGAATAGTTAAAATAAAATGAATAAAACATGTAGCCAAAATGTTGCTTAAGATGGGTTACCTACAGAAAAACTGTAGTTATAAAAATTCTACAAATACGGGATTTAAATAGGTATTTTCCCCTTTTGGCATCTGATATTTAACTCTGAAAGCATTGCTTTGTTCTACTCTAAAGATTTGCTTTCTCCATTTCCATGATTTTTCCCATTTCCCTTCAGCAAGATTTTATTTTCAATTCAAAGAGCAAAGTGTTAAAATGAAGTAAGAATCTATGTTCTACTTAATTAGCAGAAAAGTTTCCCAAGTTTTTATCTGTGAATCTGACTCAAGTCACAGTGTTATAAGAAGTTCCACTTCGGATATAATTTAGAGCCTTGTGTTCATTATTTACTGGGGGGGGGGAAAGGGGGGGGGGGAAGGAATAAAGCCGATATTCCAATACTAAAAATCAATAACAAAATTTTCCACTATCTTAACTGAGAAAGTTTCATCCTTAGTGTTTTGGTTTTCAGGCAGAACAGTGCATGATGAAGAGATCTATAGACATTTTGGTTTTCAAATGCCTTGGTCTTGGCAAAATTGATAGCAACATAGCTCCAGCATTTTGTGTTGCAAAAACAATCTCCCATTCTCCATCAAGTTCAGTCCTGTATTGAAAGCAAGGAAAGTGCTCCTCTTCCAACTTGGCATACTCAGCAACATATCTTTCTATTTCTTCATTCTATAGGAATGAAAATGTAATTTAAGGACAAGATGAGGCTTACAGTAAGTTGATTCTGTCTTTACAAAAATGCTTTCTTTACCATTTAAAAATTACTACTTATTTTGTGTAGAAGAAAGCAAGCCAAGAATCTAGGCAGGTAATACTATTTTAACAAACAGCTCCCACAAAAAGACTCCTTTTTAAACTGTGGTAACCTACGGATGTGTGCATTCAGAAAGGGAGGACAAGGCTTAACTAGTTGTTTTCCCTTCTGTTAAAACAGGACTTTTTCCTCTTTTTTTCCCCTCTGATCAGAACTGATGGAGCAGGGAAACAAACTCATATACAACTATATGCCTCTGGAAATATTTATACTTGGTTCTGAAAACAAAACAAAAGCACACCAAAACCAGCAAAATATTCCTTCTCCCCTGAATAAAATATGTAGCTTAATGTTTTGTTTTATCTTGCAACATTGAAGAAGAATAGTAATAAAAAATACTATATAATAGGGGAAATTGGCTATAAACCCAGGATTTTTCTCTCCAGATACCTAGCATTTACTGGACTAAGATTTTTTTTTTTCTTTTAAAAGAAATTTTAAAATTCCTCTTTGAACCCAATACGATCACAAATTTGTAAAGGTGATTTAGCAGGGTTTGCAAAGCCATAAAACTTCATCATAAACAGGGAATTCATACCAGCCTCTGTAAAAGCTCAAACAATACAGCTACAGATGACTACCAGGAACTTGCAGCAAGCCACTACAGAGCATAGACGGAGCATAGACCAAAAACCAAAACCACATGTTACCAAGTTTCTTTTCCTTGGAATCGCGTAAAATGTCATCCTTATCTGAAACTTCAGTTCTTATATAATCGAGTCCTATCTTCCAGGCTCATGCAAAAGCACCACTCATTTCTATCAGTAGGTAAGTACTGTTACATGACAAAGCACATAATAAGTACAAATTGAGAAAGATGAGAGTCTATTATTTTCAGGCGTAATGGACAGTGTACAACGTTAGCCCACAAACTTAAAGTCCAGGAGTTTGTGAGGTTGTACATTTAGTTGTAAAATTGCATATTAAGTCATTTTAATGACATTGCTTTGACCAGACAGAGAAAAAATGTGAAGTGTATAATGTAGTGTTGTCAAGAAAATGTAATACTAGCTGAGAATTGTTTTGTGTTGATTTTGAAATTGAATTCTCTGAAATGAATTTGGATTTGAGACAAAAACTTTCTGGCTGTGAAAAATAGGGAAAATGCAAGGAAGAAACAAAAGTATTAGGCAGAATAAAGTAAGAAAACTAATAAACTAGTAAAAAAATAATTAATAAAAAGTGATCTCAGTTAAGACAAAAGCAAAAAAACCCAAAGCCCCAGCAGCTGGCAGATCTATTTAATCTCTCTTATTGCCACAGTATTTTAACTTAAATTATAAGGAATGAGAACTAAGAAGCAAGAGAGGAGACAAGAATGATAATAGTAATAACTCAGGCAGCATGTATCAAATTAGATGAGTTATTTTGCTCATATGTATCAGACACTACTAGAATTTTCTTTCTTATTTTCTATTTTTAAAAAGTGAGTATGAAATACATTGTTGTCCAAACTGTGAAAACTATGTAAAATGTCAATGAAGGAAACCAGTAAAGACCTGAAAGAATCCGACCACGTATTTTTTAAAAATTGCAAAAGTCTGTTTGATGCAATATATTAGTCATTTAAAAGCTAGCCAATCAAATCAACATACAATTGCCTTCGTAGATGATATAGCCTATATAGGTTAAGTGAGAAATGTTTAAGAATTCTTGCATCACTCATACCACTAAATAAACAGTCACTGCCTACCATCCCAACCTAACAGCTACCAGAATACAAAATAGCCTGCATCACTCCCAAAGAGATTTTTTTTTTTTTGCAAGAATATCCTGTTTGAACCAGAAGTGATTGAGAAGCAATAAACACCAAACCCATAAAGCCTTTTTCAGACAGCTGTATCCTGAAAGTAACGTTTCTTTTTCAAAGAGGCAAGACTTTTTTTTCCAGAGGTATTATATATTCTGACATAATGTACAAAATGTTTTCCTACTTTCTGTTTTCCTGTTAGGTACCCTCAAATATTTCTGAAATAGATGCAGCTTGTATGTTGAGTGAAAATACTGGGGAAAGAGAGTCTGTCTAGCCTGCTATTTTGACCCTTACAGTCACCAACAACAGGTGCCTGGGGCAGATGAAGGGAAGCACATAGCTATACTTCCCCAGAATATTTTCTAGACCTCAGCAAGATGCAGCTCAAAAACTTCTTGAGCAGAAGTATTATCTTTTTTATATAACAGTTCTTAAGTTATTTTTCTTCCAGGAATCTGAATCTTTGAGATCATGTAAATTTTCACTATCCATAACACCATGTGGCAGCTTAATAATATGTTGTGTGAAGAACCATTTTCCTTGGTTTGCTCTGAATACCACTGGTTTTATTATATGCCTCTCATCCTTATGGTGGAACTGAAACAAATCCCTATCCACCTTCTCCTCTACACTTCTTATTTTGTAAACCCCCTTCCATATACCCGTTAGTTTTCTTTATTTTTCCCCCTAAAGGTTCCTAGTCAGTATGCTTTTTCTTCATGCAAAAGATAGTTTTGTACATTTGATTATCTTTGTCATCCTTCTCTAAACCTTTTTTTCATCCATAACTGAAATGAAGAAAAAAGGATTGTATACAGTTCTTGTATGTTTGTTGCAGGTTTAAATAACCACAGTTGTGTTTTCTATTTAACTTCTCTATTATATTCCTAATAATTCTTAACATTGATTTCTTTCTTTATTACTAATCATTAAGTCAAGGAATATTCATTATATGGTTAAAAAAATTCTGAAGAGAAATCTAAACAGACAAACAAAAAATGCTTTCATATTGCAAGTCACACAGCTTTTTATGCTACATTAAACCCCTGTAAGAACCAAGGCAAGAAACTTGCTGTACACTTGCAGTAGCACATTCACCTTCTATAACGGCTGAACGGCTTCTATAACTAGTCAGCATATCAGAGGCAGTTTCGCCTGAAAAGCAACTGACAATGACATCTGTCAAAGTCATTCAACTGACGGTCATTTCTGGAAAATTACATTCATAGGCAAAGGTGTGTATATGCAAGATAAAATATTCAGTTGGGTTTGTGGTTAAGCTGTCGTTTGCTGCTGCTAGCTCTCAAAAGATTTATGGTTTTCAGTTTGAGTTCTCTATTATACCATAAAAGATCATTTTAAGTGCTCTTCACTATGGATTTAGCGTTAGTTAAAGAGCAGAAAATCTTAACTGGCCAAGTAAGATGCAGTCTTGTTGCAAGCCCAATGTTGCCTTTACTTCAGGCATTTGGCTTCAGAAAGCTTAAAACAAATGAAAAACCAATGGAAGTTAAGAAATGAGAATGCTTAATCTAACAGAAATATAAGACAACCGACAAACTAAAGCAAGTACTAATGAAAATAAGAGATCTACTTGTAATTAGTAAGCATGACACTCACTGAAACAAACCATCACTATAAGTCTTCTAGTTAGATCTAGATACTCTTTTTGAGGACATGTTCTAGGTTACAAAACTCAAGGTAACAAATTCTTACATACTATATTATGCTGGTCTGATCAGATTTAAATCTGGGAAACTAGAAATGTTTTTTTTTATTCCTTCCCTCCTCCTGCTCCCAGTAAAGCTTCCTAGAAAAACAAAATATTTGCTCATTAGTACTATGTGCATTTTTTGTCAGATGACCTTGCTCTCTTAGCTGACAAAATACAAAAATGTGTGGCAAGGATCTGAAAGCCATATTATCCTTCTTTCAGAAGGTATATGTATGAACATGTCATATTTACTAGTACTTTTGGGCATCAAAATACTCAGCAAGAGAGGCTATAAAACAGAAAACATTCACTACTGTTTAAGCCCACAGCACTCAAACTCGTAAGCAATATGGACTCTGAAATTTCAGTATACTCCTAATTGCATTCATCTTACAAGTTCTGTGCACTTCAGATAAGAGCTCTAGCTATATTAATTACCAAGCTGCCAGTTGTGGCTTCCTGCACTTGCCACTTTTCTGCTTCTGTTTTTCAGCTGCCCAGCATGGAACATATGTGCAAACACAGTTTAAATGACATAAATGGGTCCATATGCACTGTTGAACTAGCAAGCTAATTTGCCCAAGTGATTAGTAACCAACAAGCAGGTAATAAGCCTTATTTCTACAACTCTTTATTTCTTGGTTAGTATTTGAAGTGCCTCTGAGGCCTTACCTAACAAGAAGAGTTCTGAACTAAATACTAAAACTGTGAACTTTCCAGAAGTGCAATATAATAAAAAAGAACAGTCAAGAGCTTCTACTACCTTTTTGGAATCCTATGGCATAAGATACTAATACATTTAAACATATGTTAAACCATACGTTATGCAAAATTGACCAGTATGTAAAGGGTCTTATGATGGCAGTAATATCTGTGGTCAAGGCTGAAATTCATGAAGTCTTTTCCACTCATTTATTCTAATATAACCATTTAAGAGTAACTAACAGCTGCTACAGAAAGAAAATGCTCGAGTAATGCAGTCTTCCAAAAATTCATTTCACAACCGATTCCCTTGGCTGAGATTACTGTATATTTCATTGCATTCTGCCTGCACTTTGTAAGCGGTGTTGTTCCAGAGGAATGCATGTGTCACAGAGACAGGGTTGCTGGTGCAACATGGTGCTCAAGGGGAGGTTGGGGGGGTGGGGTGCAGAAAAAAATGAGGTATTGACTCCTGCTAAAAGTAAGGAAACATTATCAACTTATATTCAGGGTATCATTTACCTTGAGATTTATCCCTGCTGGAGCAGGATAGGAAATTATGGTACAGTTTTGTAATGGATGAAGCACAGGGCTAATACAAAAGACAGTTTAGCAATCCTAAAAGAGGGAAGCAACTGTCATGGTTGACTCTGTAGTAAAAAGAATGTTTTTATTTGTTTAATAACCACCATAAGAGTTGAATAGTGTACAGCCTGTATTAAACAAAAGAGAAGACTACAAGAGTGGACAAGACTGAAGCTGCCTGCCACAACTCTGCAGGCAGTAATATGTGTTGGAACATACCACACACATCATTTAGCAGGACTTCACAGATGGAGACACTTCGAGACCTTAAAGTGTTCATAAGAGAGAAGTCCTAAAATTCACCGTGAAAATCCTCTTTCTGTAAATGCAGAAAAAAACAAATATGAATCTGTTTCTCCTAACTAAGCATCTGACCATATTTTCCAAATTCTAATGGAAAAGAAAGTGTAAAGTGAAAGACTCCATCGTACGGAGAAGCGTGATAATTTGTCATTTGAAGACAAGGTAAAACAGCTAGGAAGAAGTCACATTGTCAGTGCAAGAGGTGGTACATGCAATACAAATAAGAGCATAGTGAGAAAAATACAACTGATGAAGCACAGACTTCCCCTCACCACGCTCTGGTTTTCTGTTTTCTAATTCTAAGAGTCTGGGATAACAGAGAGAGAAATGAAAATGGGAAGAAACATTTTCAAATCACTATCATGAGATGATTTACTGTGTATGAATCCTCAGTAAATATTAAAAAAAGTGATGGTAACAGCATTAGGGAGCAGGCAGTTAGGAAAAGCAACAAAGTACAGCACTGTTAGCTCATGAGTTAATAAACTTCAGTTTATTGGATGTAACCTCTAAAAGACAAAGAAAAGCTGTTGTACGGTTTTGTTGCACACTGCCTAACCCAAAGATTAGGATGATTTATTACTTAAGCATCTATGATATATAGGGTAAAGGAGTTATCAGGGCATTCAATTTAGGTTATACATGCTAGAATCCTGTATAGTAAATCATTAGAATTTTTACAAACCCTAAATAATTTTCTAATGCAAACAGAATCAGGTCCAACATACAATCTTTCCAGGAGACTGCAGATTAAACATCGAGCCAGAAACTGGTTACCTAGGGACCAGTAAGTATGGCCTGTTTATATTATGGATGAACAGAGGACATTTCCAAGCAACACCCACTCACTCATTCTCATATATCACATACATAGTACATCAAAGGCATTAAATGTTCAATGATCTTGGTATAATGAGCCGAAGTTAGTAGTAGGCTAGTAGTACTACTCCCAAGAGACACGAGTGTTTATTTGCTATGTGGGCCTGGAAACTCAGGTCATATTCCTAGTCTTAAAATGACAAATAGCATTACAATTATAGGTATTTCTGAAGTGAAAGGCAGCCCACATGGTCAACAGACTACTTGACTTTCTTTAAAACTAAATGGTAATTTAAAGTCAGCACTGACCTGTAAGTCCCCATCCCTTCAAGGAAAATGAATAGTTGGATCTAATCTATGAAGGACTAAGAGCCATGTATAAAAGAGATAAAACATTGTCAGCTATAACAATTAAAGTTAAGCTGTGACAATCAGTAAACGCAGGCATGCCATGTCTGTCTCAGAATTACAATTAACCTAGTTATCTTAAGTAACTTACTTTTCATCTTACATTTTCCATGGAAGACTACACTAGTATCGACTGCTAAAGTGTGTCACGCAATGCAAATAAGATGTAGTTAGAAAAGCATATTATGTTCCAATTGGTAGTGGTTTTCTGTATCAATGGCAACTTAATGATATCACTGAAACAAATAAAATAGCACCGTGAATAATTTACAAACTGCACACAGAACTGCATCCTAGTCTTTCTTTCCATCTGGGTTTGTCAGTTGTTGTCCTGCCTTTAGCCAGTTTGGATATAACAAAAGCTTCAAGGGGACAGAGACCTTGTAAAACACCATAAAAACGTACATTCAACCTCTCTGCTCGGAACTGTTGTTTAACCACATGAACATCTGTTCAATCACAGGGCTTTACATAATAAGAAAAGATATTTAGCTTAATAAAATTCACGAACATGTTCTTCTGAAGTTTACTTGAGATAACTGGAGCAAAAGTGAGAACTGAAGCATTAATAATTAATTTACCACAAGGTATAGTCATGAATTAAACATATTTGCTTTACATAGACTACTGCTAATTATTTACAGTCACATTCAATAGTGATGTTTTTTCCTTCTACCCCTGCCCCAGCCCTTGAGAAGAAAATATAAAAGCTTTAATAGTCAAAACATGCTTTTCTTTAGTCCCTCTCTCCATAAGAAAAGGTTGCAAAAAAAAGGGAGGTGTGTGAAAAGTTTGAGAAGGAAGTAGCTCAGAGATTGGGCCCACATAAAAACTTAAGTCAAATAAAATAATTTAAATGGCTTATATGCTAAATCAGCTAAATAAGCATATAACTGGAGTAATATGGACACTCCATTTCTGCAGAATATCGATTAAACACCAAGTCTGGATGACCTATTCTAGAATTGCTACAAGGTCCCAGGTGTAAACTCTTATCGTAATCGCACTTCACCATGACTTGTCTACTGTACGTCCTGCTGTTTCAGCTGCACATGGGGAAAGAGACCAACATAGCTGCATAAGAGAAGCTCTTTGCTGGGATAATGTCAAGGAGAGCTTTTCTGCTCAGAATTGACATAAGTTTGTATCGTGAACGACTGATGGGATAAAGAGCCTCATTCTCCCCATTAACCCACCATTTGCTAGTTCCACAACATAATCAATTTTTTGCTCTTAAGACCTTATTTTGCTACCAGGCTCCATTCATCAGTAGTGAAAAGAAACAAATCTGCAAATTGGAGACCAAAGAAGATTTGATTGACCATCCTCAGAACTATTTTGCCTAATATGGATTTAGGCTATATATTTCTAACAAGGCTCTTAGTAACATTGCAGTACTCTACCAAAAAAAGAATGTTATGAGAACTATCACAGAGCCCCAAGGCAAGGGAGAGATTCAAATCACCATAAAAATCTCATTGCCAAGAAGCTTGAGAGATCATCACACAGTGGTTAGCATACTTCAAACAAAAAGAGTTAAAATGTTGCTCAGATAACACTCAAAACTAGGAAGGAGACTGCATTAAAATCCCTGTTTGTGTCCAAATTTTTAGCACATTTTTGGATTAATTTCCCTTGCTGTCTGATCCAGCAGCTGCAGTGATAAATTCCAGATCATTTGGCAAAATCCTTTCTTGCATCTGAGAGATACCTGAAGTTAACCAAAGTAAGTTCTTTTCTCAGGTAACATGTGTAAGTTATTTATATATACTGCATTATTGTAAGCTGAGATTTTATGGAACACAAGAAAACCAGCAAGGCTAATTACCATACCCAAAGTTGCACAGGTCATTAAAACCATGAAGATAAATACTATCTTTGAAACCACAGTTTAGGCTACTGCTTACACTAACCTAAAGCAACAAATTATTAGGCAAGTGTATCATTCATTCCTGAGAACTTGATTGTGACAGTGAATGTATTTTTTATTCACACTCTGGGAGGCCAAGCAGTCCCTGCAAGGATTTTTATTTTTAAAGGAATTTTAAAAACAATTACTGCTGAGAGAAGAGTTACATAAAGCTGCAGGGGCACAGCACAGGCCCATTGAAAAGGTTTTGAAGTGGCCAAACTTTATGTACACAGAAACGCTAAACATTTCTTGTTTCTGGGTCACAGGCGATCAAGACCTTCGACCTTCAAGCTATAGATCTCTTACGCAGGCAAATTACTTACACTGCAATACTTCATAAACAACAGAAGCCCTAAGTGTCCCACCAGGCATTACAAATAAGGTGGGGTTACACTTGCGATAGATTTTATTTGGATGGAAATGAGCCTCCCTGGGAAGTATACTTAAGCCTTTTAAATAATGCCTAAGCAATGTCATGATGATTTAGTTTTAGAATCGTAGGTAATGATACTGCTTTGTTGTTGTAGGAACGTAGCTGATATGAGTCACCATAAGCATTCAATTCAGATTTATTTTTTCTTTAAATTAGAAATATTACACAGTTGATGAAAAGGAAAATACATCAGCTCTCCACCTCTAATTCGGTAGAGTGATTCTTGTTTTAGCTGAATTCAGTATTTCACTGCTTTCCCCTTATATGGTCATAAATATATACTTAAAATCTGATGTGGAAAGAGAAGAAAAATGCAAATTAGAATAGCAACTTGTCTAGGTATGTTCAATTCATTTTGCCACTGAGTTCTGAAGCATCATCTTAGTTTTATGCATTCGGTAGCCTAAAATAAGATAACTTACATTTTAAGGGGCAACTAGAAGACCACACTTTTACCAGAAGAAAGGAGTAGTCATTCTAATTATTTCACTTTTCTCCAGCTAATAACATGCATGTATAACTCTGTCATATTTAAGAGATGATAAAGTGAGAAACGGGATGGTTCCTGTTGGAACCATTCCCTCTCATCCTTTAAATTGCATTATGTCTCATTTATTTCTCCTTCAGTTCAGTGTCTTTAGGAACCACCCTAAATCACCAATAATTAATAGATATGTCAATATCCAGAACAAATCAATATTATATATTCAGAGGGATAATCAGAAAGAAGTCACAGGACAACTGGCTCTGATTCAGTAGCACTTCACTCAGAAAGAGCAATCTAGGGTAAAAAAAAAAAAAAAAAAAATCTTCCTCTCCTTCTGCTATTTTAATGCTTACTATGTGTTTTAGGCTGTTAGAACACTAAACAATAAACAAATGTTAAAGTATGCTCCAGCCATATTAAGCACATCAATATACGTAGTGTCATGGTCATTTACCCCAGATGCAGAAGTCACAAGATTTGTCCTTCCCCTCAGGAGAGTAATGTCACCAAATTCAGCCTATACTTTGAATGGTTTTTCTAGAGCTGAAAGAGCTCCTGAAACAGCGACTAAAGATTTATCGGGCCAAAAACAGGCAGCAGAATTTAAAAAAATCTAATGAATGGGGAACTCATTTGGGAGATGGGAGACTGACATCATATCCTTTTTTCAGGTTTAGGCAGCAGTAACCATGCTTCCTCCTCAGGTAGGCAATACAAAGTTAAACACTTATTATTTGACTCAATTTTACTCCAAGTTTAGCACTGATATTTTGAAAAGACTATCTTAAATATCTTAATATCATAATAGCATTAACAAAATGTTTAGGAAACATATGCATTAAAGACTGAGGTTTTCCTGTCCTTAATTTGAGAATAAATGTTTTTTCCCCTCTTTCTATGTCAGATGCTGAGAGTTATTTATTTTAAAAACTCTGTCCATTTGTAAAAGGAAAAAAAAAGAATAGCTTATCCAACAGACAGAGGCAATTGAATTCTAGCACTAGAGTGGTAAATCTTTTATGTTAGTCTTTCTAAATCTAAATTATCACAGAAAATCAGTAGGTAATTTTTTGTTATCTTTCATTTACTGAAAGAGTGGTCAGGCCTTGGAACAGGCTGCCCAGGGAAGTGGTTGAGTCACCATCCCTGGAAGTATTTAAAAGACGTCTAGATGTGGCGCTTAGGGACATGGTTTAGTGGGCATGGTGGTGTTGGGTTGATGGTTGGACTTGATGATCTTAGAGGTCTTTTCCAACCTTAATGATTCTATGATTCTATGTAGCATTTGTGTCTTGAGTGCCTGGTACTATTTGGTTCCTACTCTACTACCCAGTTCAGCATTAAAATGTTCTATAATTTTGTTACTTATCTTCCCTTAAAGAAAATCCACATAGCTGATCAACTTGTGAGTTAATATTCATTCTATATGTCTAACTACAAGAGGAAGGGCTTGTCCAAATTTTTGATGACATTTATAAAGCTCTTTGAAAATAGTACAGCATTTAGCCTCAGGCTTTTAGGTAACAAAACTTCCCCTCTTATTTCACATAAAACTTTTTCATCTTTAAGATCTTATGGGGACTACCTTTAAGACCTGAGCAGTATATGTAAATGTAGCGTTGTCTATAGGTATGGAAATTAATAGCTCTTTGATTGGTGTCAAGTTTTTAATTCAAAAGATGAGTACTTTTGAAACAGTATGAGATACTAATTTGAAAAAACACGTGATCACTACATAGTAGGAGTCTACTAAGTCAGATAACATACTAGGCTTGAGCAATATTTTGAGCTTTATAAAGTTCTTAACTTTTTTGAACACTAATTTAACTTTGTGACATTCAAACCAAAATGAGTTCTCATGCTATTAGATTTCTTAGTGTTAAATGATACCTGGTTTTTGAGTATGTCTTTTCATTGTATGCACATTACATTAAGGTCAACAGCATCATGTTAGAAATGAAATTTAAATAGACGTAACAAAATCAGACACTGCAATAAGAAGTATCCCAGTCCGAAAGAGTATTCCTTTAGATAAACGTAGGTTCTGTAAAGTGTTATTTAGCACATTTCACAGTTCATCTTTAGAGTCTAAATAGTCATAAGATCCTATTTTATGTCAAGGAAATGTCACTTCAAAATTGTGTTAATGAAATATCTCCAAAATAGACTATTCCAATGTAAATATGGTATTTCTGAGCAAGAAATATCTTGAAGAATATGTACTTCCCACCACCCAAAACTGAGCTGTCTTTCATTTTTTGATTTCACTAACCTATAAGGAAAAATTGAATAAATTGGAACAGTTTAAAAAACAGGAGCGGTAACAGAAGGAAGACATGGTAGCCTTGGAAAACTGCTGCAAAGATGAAAAGAATAGTCTATTTTCTTTGCTCTCAGGAATAAGACAAGAAGTAATGGTCCTGCATGGCAGAAAGGAAGATTCAGGCTAGAAATTTTCTAAGAACAACTCAGCACCATAACACATTGTTTTTAAGAACATTGCTAGACAAATTTCAGTTAAGAATGCCACAGGTATAGCTGATCCCGTCTGAGTGCTAAGAACTGTATTAATTGACCTCAACCTTCTTGTAGCCATATTGCCTCAAATAACCATAACCAGGAGATTTTTTCCTAAATAACATGAAAAAGGTTTAACTAATAGTGAATGAAGGCTTAAAGTCTTTGGCCTTTAAAATAATTTATTTTTAAAATTGAATACCAACATGAAAACACACCTCAAGTATTGTAAAAAAACAATTTAAGAGAATCTTTCAAAGCAATTAAAAAAACAAAAATCAACATTAAAATAATAAATTATCTAAATTCACACCACTTTTGACTATATGCCAGATTACTTAAAACTCATCATAATTTTTGTTTGTTGCCACTTCCTTTAGAGTGATAAATCCCACTCAGACCAATGTTTCATACAATATTCTAGAAGAGTCCCATCACATTCTAATGAGAATACTACATTTTTTGTTGTTGCAGTCTTTTTATTCTGCAGTATGACATGTAGCATTATCTTAGTTACTGAAGTAGCCCGTAGCAATGCTAAAAAAGGTAAGTTTACCCCTAAATTAGTTTAATCCACACATAAAATGTTTAAACATTCTAAGCAATTCCAAGCTCTTGTAAGAGATTCCAGTTTTTAAATGCATTTCCTAACCCATTTATTCTAGTTGCTTATTTAGTAGCCACATTACATTTTACACCTGTTATCCAAGTTGTCTGAAGTTCTCTTTCTGTGTTTTGCCTCTTAAATACTGATGAAGGGACTGCCTTTTCCTCACTGACTGCCTCACAGTCACCTACAGATCAAAAACTGGGAAGAGAACTGCATTTAAACAAATTTAATTATTTTTGCATATTGATGTCTTGCTGCAATGATCATAGAAGTTTAGCACAGTGACAGTCTCTTTGTTCATTTGGATCTCCTAAGGGTTTATAGTATACATGATGCTTTTGTCTGAGAACAGGATAGACAACATGGCCTTTTGAGTGCTAGGTAATTTATTTTTAGGTGGTAAACAGCATTATGCTTCAAGTGCATTGTGTCACGCGTTTACTTATTGTTACAAAGTTGAATATGAACCACAAAAAACTACAGACTGGCAAATCTTACACTTTTCTTGCAAGTAAGAACTTTGCTAGCTCTAAACTCCATATAATTTCACGGTGTTATTACCTTAGTTATTAACTTATTACTCAGAATTTTATATTTTAATAAGTGACTTAAACACAGGTATGCTTTACATGATGTACTAGTACATGATGATATGGTTAGGATGGCACACATGAATACCAAAAGACCTAAGATTCAAATTCCATTTATCTGATACTCTTTTGATTCTAGATTAATATTCTCTGGAGTATTTTTAAATAAATAAAATTAACATCTGCAAGGACAACACACAAGGGAACAATTAAAGAGGCAAGAATATTATCTTCAGAGGCATTCTTTTATCCGATTCAGGATTAGTGTATTCCAAAATGAACTGAAGCAGGTAATGTCTCTTTCACCAAAAAGTACTCAGATGATCAGTTAATAATTACTCGTTTCCCTTTCTAGCTCTCAAGTTTCCCACACCTTCTATATATAGAGCACTTGTATTGCTCTCTATATAACGTTTGCAGAGGTTTTAGTACAAGAATTACCATTAACTCTTACTAAAGAAACTTTTGGCTTTTTTTAGCATATTAGAGTTGGTTAATGAGGTAATAACATTTTAAGATTCAGAAACAAGATTTCTCTTTATTGTATTTAACACAAGTCCCTCCCTCCTTACTGTAAATGCAAATACATTTGGACTAACAGTTTTGGCATCATTCCTGAAAAGTACAGTGTACTATCTTGTGTAAATCAGTAAGAATGGATGATATTAGACATCTCCATGTGCTCTAAATTTTTATTATTTATTTATTTTACAAATATATGGTAAGTTAAGAATCTAGATAGAAGATCCCATTATAGAATGCTTTAGAAAAGCACTTCCTAGATGTTACAGTCCCCTTTCTATTTCATCTTTTTTCTGGTTAGTGTTTTTGGCCAAAATTTTGCCCGCACATAAACATCCTAGACTGTTAGGCTATATAGGATCTAATAATAATAGCACTAAGCCTGCCAAAATAAGAGATTACATTTTGCTTTTTTGTGATCTCTTCTACTGAACTTTTCCAGGAATCAAGAATAATTACTTATCAGAAATTTGGTTCCAAAGAAGAAAATTCAATATAAATTCACATATCAAACCAGCAAAAAATCTGTTTAACAACCATAGCAGTCTTTGTTTATTATCTGCTAACCGGCCAGATCTGCACATGGGGGTGGGGAGGGAAATCAAACTACTACTTTCTGTGTATCCTTTCCCTATGTCTAAACTTTAGGTGCTCGCCATGAAGGAGAAAAAAGTCAAATTACAGATTACAAACTAGTACATTTTACACATTTATTCATAGTATGTTTTGTATTAATTTGTCCAAATCCACTAAGCAAGGAATAATACAATAGTTACTTAGACATTCAGGTCCCATTTTTAAAAGAAAAGTAGAAAACATGATAACAACGTAAAAATACTTATCAACACTACAATCTCAGAGAAGAAAAACACCTTTCTAATGACCATATTTTCACTCTGAGAAGCAAAAAAGGACACTTTTCACAGGAAGATCTCATTTCATTTAATTTTTTCTCTTCAGTTACTCCATTAGTTTTCCTCCAATTACTGATTGCCAACTGAGGTATAGTTTCTTTCATTTGCCCATCCAGCTTCTGCCACTTTTTAAAAAAGAAACCACAAAACCACAAACTAAAACTAATTGAAGTACTCAGATTGCATTAAAAAACATCTGCTACACCTATTCACAATTCTTTTAAAGGCAACTGTATCAAAGTACTTTGATTGTCTGCATTTTGACCCAATCACAGAATCCCAAAGGATTAATGTGACTTTTCACAGTTCCAGAAGTTACGCTGGATCTCATTCTACCTACCTCCTAATTCCAGAAATATACTCATCAATTAAAAAGCTATCAGAAGAAAGGGTAAAATTTGCTTTGAAGGTCTATTGATGGCACCCATTTTAAACTGTTTTCCACTTGTAAAGTCATATTACTGTAAGAACAATCACCGTTAGTAAATTATGTAGCGTTGGACATCAGAAAATAGGAAGACTCATTCACTGAGGTGAAGTGGTTTCAGTAACAGCTGTCCAGCTACAAATGTAATTATACAGAGCAAGGTAATAAGCTTGATTGATTTCAGTGGTTTAGGAAGAGAAAACATAGGCCAAACTGTAAAATGGTGCATTTGTCTTAACATCAACAGAGCTATACTGATTTTTTTTGCAAATTGTCAGTATATAATTAATGATATGTTCGCTCCCATTGATCTAGTTTCACATTACAGAAACATTACTCCTTCAGAAATACTTAATTATATTTCTTTTTCACATAAGCATATTTCTTGTTCATGATCTTGACATTACTTTTTCCTCCATTTTTCTATTTCATGCAGTTCCCCTACTCCTCCACTTAAAGGCCACCTAAAGATTCTAAGAACTAAACAAAGCACTTAGATGAGAAAACAAATATTCATTAAACTACCATACATCACAAGACTTACTCCTACTGAAATAAGAACTTTACCTATGAGTATAATAAAACCACATCCTAAATGCACATGTATGTGTGAGGATGCGCTTCCTCAACAACCTATGAACTAATTCCTTTTGAGCTGTTGTAAACCCTTTCCCACTCATTACAGTAGAAATTTTTAATCAGAAGAAATATTACAAACATTAGTTTATCACATTAAATAATATTACTTTCATGATTAAAACTCAGCTGTTTTAGAGCACTCTAAAACATATTAAGTACAATTTGATATTCATGCAGTGACTACATCAAGTTCCTTTCGAAAAAAACCCAACATTTTATTTGCCAAACTTCCCCCTCCCCCCGCCCCAAGTCGAATCCATATTTTCTGGCAGCATTTTAATTGAAAAATAACACAGATATAAGCCATTTCTGGCACAATAATTTCTCCTACACAGAATGTTGACTCTCTCTTCATGTAACTTTCATCTCACTTTTTTCCTGGAATACTGAGATATTAAACCACTAAAATTAAAAAAAAAAAAAATCTTTAAACCCAATTCCTCTGCAACTACTATAAAGAAATAAGATCACCAATACTGAAACACATTTAAAGTGAACCAGCTATTAAAATTCACAAGCGCTTCTTTACCTCACTACTACCTACTCCCTACAGCTTCTATGTTATGTAGACAGAACTTTACAGTAACGTAAAAAGGAAGTAAATTTTAGCTAAACACAGGCTGTTTTTCAGGAAGTATAAATCCACCTATGTGACTAGTATGTTAATGGTAAAACAACAACAGTTTTTATACAGAGAAGTAAGTAATTCTTTGATCTAGCCCTAGATGGATATTACTCAATCCTTACATAGATATAGACTGTAAGGAACAAGAAAAATCCACAACATACCTATCCAAGCTTCTGTAGAAGAGATTGTTGTATTAGTCAAGCTACTAAATGGATATGAAGGCCAGCTGGAAAACTCAGAAAAGCAATGACTCAAGAAGCACGCTGATCATACCACAGCTGGGCAGCAGTACTTCATCAGCACATGGGAATTAAGAGCAAGTGTCAACACCTGAATCTTCCTCTCCCTGATGCTCAGGATAAACTGTGATTGACTGGAAGAGGAGATTAAACACAGCTGGTTCTTAGAGTCCTACTGGAATGGAATAAAGCTAATGACTTTGTGTTGAAATAGGATGTTGGCTAATACTGATTACCAAAGCTACTATTTTCTTTTTATTAATCTAGAGGAGTATAAGGACTTTTTACATTGTTTGATGATGTTAGGGAATTTCCTAACAGAAATATTTGTGCAAAAATAGTGAGGTAAAAGAGGATTAAGGTATTACTCTTTAACCATTGCTTTGACTTGTTTTATGTCTTTTTTTATTAATTTTGTTATAATAGCGATGCTGACTAGTTTATTTTGTTTATTTCAAGCATATGAAGGATGTTACAGCTCTAATGTGGACCCACTAGACAACTGTGGAAAGAAAATTAGGTAGAATATTTACATATGTACGACGATAGCCATTTTTACTAGAGCCACCTCACAAACTGGTATGGGACTTGAAGGGATGAGCTCTCTTTGTTTACTGAAGCCACACAGAATCCAAACTCCACTGAGATTAAATACCTCATATGGATGTTTATGTGGTTTCTCTGTGTCCCTTATTTCTCAAATTGTAGAAATGGCGTTGCAAGGCAGACACCAAATACTTATTATGTTCTTTACAACCATCACCTCTCCTGAAACCGAGCAAAGTATGCTCTTCTCTTTACTGAGGAGAACTATTTCTTAATTGCCTATTTCATTTTTAATACCAGTTTCAAAGCATTGCACTTAATTGGAAAAAAAAAAAAATCCAATTTGCATAATGTGGTAAAAGTGCTTCTCATGCTGTGTTAGAACCTCTCTTAAATGTATTTCATTTCATGATGATGGCAACTGTATCCCCCAGCGAGCCACAAGCATTATTGCACTGGCTTTTGCTCCAAAAGACATTTAAGCATATACATAACATTATCAGTTTTCTAGTTTTATTTACTTTACTAGGTATGTTCTTGAGCTTAGAATTGCACTCATACGTAGGAACTTTGCTGGACTGGAGCCTGGCTCTTGCTGAATATGGTTGTCCAACAACGACACTTTAATATTTCCAGCTCAAAACTATATGTTTTCACATGCTTGACTGTCAGCTTTTCAAGGTTAAATAAAAATAATGTAGTGCTTCTTTACTGCATTATCCTTCGTGTTCAAACAGAGACTTGTTGCATTAGCAAAAAAAAGGAAGCTTTTTGTAAGTGATTAGTACATTTTAAAGACAGAAGAAATCACTTGGTCATCTAGTTAGATCACTTACGAGAGGGGTATAGAACTGTTTCATCAGTCTTGCAGTAAAGCCCAGTAGGTCTTATTTAAAGGAAGACTATCTTTCAGAAGGTATTGAGATTTAATTTGAAAACATCAGAACATAAAGAATGCACATTTACCTTTTTTTTTTTTTTTGTTCCAGTTATTAACCTTTGTTATTGTGAAACATTCAAAATAAAAAGCACAAGATGTATCTGGCTAACTTTCAGTCACTGTTTTTATATCTTCCTCTATTAAAAAGCCTTTTTAATTCAAGTGTTTTCTCTCCTTAAAAACAGTTATAAGTTGAAATCTGTTCACTTTTTGATATGTTTGATAAGCCTTACGTGCAATATTTGCCATGTTTGTCTTCTTTCTTTTGATGGTATAGAAGATCAAAAAAAGTGTCTTCTGTTGAAAATGGAAACAACTAAAAAAACAATCCTTACAATCATCTCTGGCTAAGTATTTGCAGAAAAATTTTCTAGTAGCAAAAAGCCTTTTAAAATTAATCCTGTAAGCTTGTACAGCTTTCAGAAAGGGTTGTTAAGTTCAGTTTGAAAGGTACTTCAGAGCTTTTTCCCAGTCAAAGAGAGAAAAGAGAATGGAGAAAATTCTATTTGCCAGTGGTCACTGACACATTATTTTTAATGCATTTCCTTTAGAGATACTTGTTTCTGCAGGTATGTAGGTGTGATAAATGCACATATAAAAAGGCTGTGAATCTCCTGCACTCTTGAGAGGCTTGTAGCAAGTGTAGATTTATTTATTTAAATATATAATTACAGGCATCAGCCAACCATCCAAAATAAATCAGAATGACACCTATAAATGAGTTCTGTTCTACCTTCACCTTTCATATACGACTCATGGATGGTAATGTTTTTTAATTACAAAGCCATATGTCCCAAAGTGTGGTTGAGTCAAGGAAAGAGAGACAGATGCATGAAACATCCAACCAATTGGAGCCATATATTTACAGAAGTGTGCAGCCTGAGCAAGCTGACCAAGATTTATACTAAGCAACAACAATTCTAGGTGCCCCACAGTTTTTCAGAAGTTTAATTATTATTATATGTTCGGTGTTATAATGGGAGCAGGAAATTACATTCTCTGATGACCTTAAATGTGTTAATTTGGAAAGTACAAGTAAAGTTTTCAGCCAGCCAGACAAGAATATGTTCTAGTAATGAAACTTTTTAAAACAATCCAGGAGTACTACCATGAGACTTCAAGACAGAGTTAAAGTTTCCCAGTAACTTAATTGTTATTGTGAAACATCATTAAAAAAAAAAAAAAAAAAGACTTTGAGCTTCATGCAGGAAATCCTCAGGTTAACTCTGTATGAATCTACGTGGTGCAAATCAGAGATATGAGACCGAGTCCTGAATGGAGCAGAGTCATTGCGCCTGCCCTAGTAGTTATGCCCCCTCGTCATGTTAATTAGTTTCTCAGTTTTGGGTAGCTCAAGAGTTTCTGCACAGCTTTTCCTCCTGCAAAGTTAACATGAGACTTAAGACACAGAACAATTAAAAGCTTGGTCAATACCAGATATGTCTTGTTTTGCAGTGGTCTTTTGCAAATTGGCTATATGTTTTTATGTGACACATCAGCAGAATTTTTATGGAACACATATTTTGTTTTTTCTTACTTTAATTTTTCCACCTGTTCCTTTTTTCTTGAATCTACTGTCCTTTTAAAGCACTGTTTTCTCTGATGGTTATTTTCTAGTTTTCATTAGAAGAAAGAAAAATTTATGCAGAGTGCACCACCTTCCTTCTTCCATGGGAAGACCTTCAGTCTTGGTTTCATGCATATTCTCTTGGGATATTTCACATGTGAGTCCCTGAGCAATTTGTACACAAGATTTTGTGCAATCAACAAGAAAACTGGGAACTTACTGAAGAGACAAGACAAAAACCAGCTGACCTAAACCCATCAGTAACATCTAAATATTTTGAGGTATCTTTCTTAGGGTAGTGACCTTGCACTGTTATGTGCCTGTTAGTAATCAATATAGCACGTTGGTATTTTTCTCTTAACCTTTTACATATCCAAGATATAAACATTGATACTTTTTCTTATCTGTTTCCTTATCTGTGCAGAGTAATTGCAGCTTAGCTTCTAATAAGAAACACTTCTGGTTTGCCTTTATCTGTTAGAGAGAGTCAGGAGGTAATAATGAAGACATGTTTAATCATATTTCTATGGAGATATGTCCAAATTACATTTAAGTAAGAAGCACTCAAAATTGTCCTTGCTGTATCATCCTGCATTCTCATACATTACTATGTGAAAAATACCATGTCACCGCTTTTGCTGTTATTCCTTCTAGTAAAGTCATACCAGGGAATTAAGATCAGTCAACAACAGGTATATAAACATATTTATGTTGGCATCAATAAAAATACCCATCACTGCTTTTTAATTAATTGGACTCTTTTGCTTGATTGGACTTTTATCTTTAGCTTGCACGGCAAGCATCAGTGGTATCTTCAGTGTCACTCTTTATTCAAGATCACTAAGTGTGCACTTTTTCAGTCCCTAAATAATCTTCTTGTATCATTTTAAATATATATTTCAACATATTCTTGAGATCTTTTGGTAAATCACATAATACAAATTGTCCCTCCTTCATTTGAGAAAGGATCTCAGTGGCACCTCTTTTTTTTGAAGTCTTTCTTTCTTAAAGTAGTGACTTTGTATTATTATATACCTGTTAGCACTACAGAAATAATTTTAGGCTCCAAAACAGAGAGTATGCTGACAGTCACTTGTACCAATAGCCTTCCTTACTTTCTTTGTGGTTTCAATTTTTGCAATGGAGCTGAAAATCGTATTTGATTTGGAAAAGTTTTTTAGTAAGTAAATTGATATGTGTCTAGGTTTGGATATCACTGCATTTTTCTTAATTGCATGAGAGTGAGTATAAAATCACCAAGTATTTCCTGACTGTTCAGTTTGCAAATGACTCTGTTGCAGTTAAAAAAAAAAACAACAAGCAAACAGAAGAACCCTAATCTCAGGTAAGCATTTTCCAGTTCCTTTTGGGAAACATGAGTTTTACCTAAATTTCAGTTAAGTGAAGAGTGAATTCTCCTTTTTTATTTCATTATATGACTGTAACTGTACCAATATTCCTTGAGATCTGTGGAAAAGACCTCAAACATCTTGTTATAAAATCTCAGAACTGTAGCTTCAACTACTGCTTTGGGCACCTTAGAAATCAATTTCTCTGTGGAAGTTTACTGTTCAAATAATTTTTTATATCTCTTCCTTGTTTGTTGAAGCAGGCATATTAGCAATAGCATCGACCTTACAGTGATGTACCTTCTGTACTGGCACACATAGGAAAAGAGATATCTCAGTTGTACAGGACTGATATTCACCTCCTCCCATTTTCTCAGCATTAGCCCAGGTATCATAGTTCTTTCCAAAGCTGTTCAGTCTCTCCCTTGTTAAACATTACTGTCTTCTGCAAAATCAAAAGTCTATGGTATTTTTATCCCTGTGAAGCATCTTACATGCTGAATACAACCCAAATGACAGTGTGAGGAAAATGTTGAACATGCCTAAACACATATTCTATTTTTCTCATAGCACCTGCCCAAATCCTGTCTCTGACACGTCAAGCGGTGAAAAACATTTGACAACATAACTTTCCAGTAGGTCTCTCTTCTTAATTCTTAAGTAGTGGAAAAAGTTCTCCTTCTCTTCATAAATGCTTCTGGACCCATACAAGAGAAATGTTTTTCATGCTTCTTTAAAGTGACCAGCAAGTGTATCTGCTCTTTAGGTTCTTCTATCCAATCTATAATTCAAAGGGCAATAAAATTAATCAGCCTTTGTCATAGGTCCAAAGCAGCTTTCCTAAGGGCATAGATTCCTTCAGCTCTTTTCAGAACCTCATTACAAATGTTTTCTGTCTTCTGTATGAGCAGCAACTCCTAACGAAGCCATGAAATGGACCACTTTCCCTGCTCCCCGCGCCAACATAATAGAATTACTATTTTATAAGACTATTTGGTAGTAAGTTCTTCTAGAGAAAAACATAATTTCTTCCCTATTTTCTTCTTGTTCTTGTAATAGCTGTTTGAAAATGTGATGACTCACATATTTCATTTTTATGTGGAATAATGTACAACACAGTTTCTGTATATAGCTCTTGCCACAGCAGGAGTCTATCAGATATCTTGGAAACATGACTTGCAAGGACAGACTGCAAAAACCTGTCATTGTTTACGCTGAAGAGGAGAAAAGCAATGACAGGCATGGAAACAGTATTCAGATACGTAAAAGAGGAAGGAAATAATATATTCTCCATACGTACAGAAAACAGACAAGAATCTAGAGGTTTGCATTTGTCATTAGAAGATTCCAATGGTAGGTTATAATTAAGCACTGACATAGTTTGGAATATGGAGTTATATGATGTATCTGTCACTAGGGATATTTAAGGCTAGACAAGCATCTGTCAGGAACTACAAAGGTTTAGCTGACCCTGTTTATGAATGGGATTGATCCTGCTGAGCTGTTAAGGTCCGTTGAACCCATGCTTGCTACCTTCCTCTAACAGTTTTCAGTAGTTGGATAAACAGCTTAAATTCTTCAGCTTAGTCAGATACCACGAAAAATAAAGGCAATTTCTGCATATTCTCCATATTCCCTAAAAGTTTCAGCTTTTTACTCAGAGAGTTTTCTTTAAGATTGGTTTCCTCCTGTACCATACATTGTTCACATTATATGTGATCTGAAGTACCTAATGTTTCAGGGAAATAAGAAAGATGGGCAGAAAGGCAATCGTGGAAGATTCAGTGAAAACTTCTACTCAGTGAATGCCAGCTATCAAACCCAAACTAGTATATTCAAAACAGTATATTTATAGCTTTGTATTGTTTTGTGTACTCTGAGTTAGACAACTGTACTCTCTGCTGACCCTCCTTGGAGGTGAGCTTTGCCTGCACATGACAAAAACAGCTGGAGATTGGCCTAACTACATGACTGAGGGATCATCTGCAAGCATTTCTGAAGCAATGCCTATAGGAAGATTGCTGTTCATTCCATGGAAGAGATTTGCCAAGCGAAATTAGTGTTGTTCCAATATGCCAACCACAATAAATGGCTTTTCTTACACACTTATTAGAGAGTATGTATAATTTTCTTGGTGGAATAAGGGTACAAAATGAGACCTGACTGATCTGTTGCTCAGTTGAGATAGAGTAACTCTCTGACATTCAAATTAAAAACAATAAAATCAAACAGCATATAGTCAGTCACAGCCCAGGAGAATGACTAGGAGCATGAAGAAACATGACTCCAGCACCTTATTCTCTCCCTTGTTCTGTTCACTCCCTCCCTCAAGTCATGTTGCACCTGTTTGGAAGCTGTAAACTGCAACACTGAAAAAGTTCTGACTAACAACAACAACAAAAGACTATTAAAAAGGAGGTTAACTAGAGAAATAAAAAAATTACCGTATGTATATTTTATACTAACTTTGAAAAAAAGAAATACATTTTCCTATGAAGAACAGATACTTCTTAAAAAAGGGCAGCATAGAGAGCTGGAATGGTAATGGTACTACATTTTTCTTCTCCAAGCTTCTGATAGGGCATGTAAGAGGAACTATTCAGTATTTACGTCAGGAAGTATTTAGAGTCATATAGGACACAGATGTCTGTGTAAACCATGGATTATTTTTCAGGCAGAAACCAGGTAGAAGCATGATTTAACATTTGCTGTTGGATGATTTATAAAGCTAGAAAAATCAATGTCAGGGAAAACAATAGGAGCCAAACACGCTGAGTTACAGTCCTCTTCAGTCTTGTTCTCTGGCTAGCTTTAGAGGGATGAAGAGCCTCAGAATAGAGTATTGCAACATATGAGAGAAAACACAGATTTATGACTTTTCTTCTTTGACTGTCTCAGAGTTCTCAATGCTGTTGCAGGTTTATTTTAGGTCTTCTGTGATACAGTGATGTTTCTTCATGATGGCTTGATTAACTGTGGAGCTCGACTCCACTTTCTTTTGGGACTGCATGGCTCAGAAGGTCATGGGTGTTTTGTGCTTGGCTAAATCTTAAATTGCTAATGTCAGTGAGGATGAAGGGAATAACTGCAGCTGGTATGCCTTCCTTGTATATGTTTCCAGACAGGATCCCTCTATACATTCCATAAATGCTTTCAAAATCGGTTCCCATTAAACAAACCAGCATGTGCTTAGGGATTTCAGTAGCCAGCTAAAAGTAATTTTCTTCCAATCAAGTCAGTTTTAAAAGGGTATGTGTTTCCTTTATTATAAACATGCTGTTATACTTTGGAAGACAAAGCCCTAGTTTTCCTCTCCCCACTGCTCCCTCCCCTGCTTGAGTATACCCCCTGCTCTGGAATGCAAGACTTTTTATTCATGTCTTCTTTCATTCCAAAGTTTTCAAAGTCATGCCATATTGGTGGGAACAGTGAAATCAGGCAGAGTATCATAACTTTCACTTAACAACCACAGCTCAAAGGAAACAAAGATACAGAGTGCAGGACTGTGTTTCTTGAAACCAGGGAGTGTTAGAAAATACCTTTCTAAGTCTCCCCTCTTGCTGCATTAAGATCATATTGTAAAATAAAAAAAACTATGAGATAATGAGTAGAATAATTAATAGCATAATGAATAGAATAAAAGCATTTGTTACTTCATACTATCTAAATAGTTAAATTCTATTTTGGTGCAAATAAAATTATTGTAATGTAACAAATTTTATTTTTTCTTCAACAAAAATTTACATGGACATGCTGCAGAATTGCCATTTCTAAAAGTACCTAAGAAAAAAAATGAAAAGATAATTTAGGAACTGGGATGCCTTTAAGTTATTGCAGCCACAGCATTTGAAGGAAAACCCAGGGAGATTGAACTCTTGTTTTTTCCTCATGACCTGGTTTTCACTTTCACAGGCTTGTGATTTGGTTGAGAACCATGACACTCCCTGAACACGTATCTAATTTGGACTGTAGTGTATGCCATAATACGTCCCAGCAGGAAGATGTAAACACTGCCATAGAGATTAAGAGAGGGAGTGTTGAGCAGAGGATATGAAGTACATTGTTTATTTATGTTCCAGATCACAGTAACTTAAATACTCTTCTTTTCACATTTAGTAGCACTAATGATACCTCTTACTAATATTGGTGTGGTGCACTGCCAACAGCTGGAGGCCAATGCATTGTTTGAGAGTTTAAGGACAAACTACAGAGTATAGTGCATTTAGGGACCAAGCTTTATTGCCCATTAAATGGCTGTTAAGCAGCATCAGAAGAGTGAAGATTTTTCATGTATGTGTGCGTTGCTTGAAGTTAAATTTCAGTTTAAAAAGGAACTTCTTTTTATTTCAGATAGAATGTACATATTACGCTTTTAATTGAAAAACCTATAGCTCATTCTGATTGGATATACAGATTGGGAAAGATTTTCATACCTATTCCAGATTTATCATCTTATAGTACATTTTTTGCAGGACAAAATTTTTTAATTTTTATTTATGGTTCTGAGGCTGATAATTTTGAATTTAACAGAGTACTTTTATTTTGTTCAGAACAAAAGGTTACCTAAGCAAGAATCAGTGGCAAAACCTCAGTAACAAAACATGTATTGACAAATACAACTAAAATTCATACTTCTCCAGGCGTATTTTATGAAAAAACCCCTCCTTTTCTGTTCCATATACTCTCTACAGAATGCCTCTCTGAAGTCTATGTAGATATGAAATCGGCGTAGTTATGAAATAATACCACTTATCTGCTCTTTCTACCACACAGTTTCAATTGGTGAAGGATTCTTTACATCCTGTTCTAAACCATTTTGCTGCTATTAAGTTTAAGAGCCACTGGGGCCCTCTGGGGATAAAAGTAGCTATTCAAGTGCAAGGTCATTAGGAAAACTTGGAATTTCCAAGTATGTTGTTGTGCCTCCTGTTAGGAATGGTATCTCTAAGAATCTGTTTCAAGAGCCATGACATCTTATGTGCAGCAGCCCAACAACAAAATTGGCTGTGTTACTACTGAGTTAACAGCACAATGGAATCTTGGTTTCAGACATAAAAGCAGTATGTAAGAGTACAAGAAACATGGAATTTTTAAATTTACATTCATAAAGTACAGGTTCATTAATTCATCTGGGAACTCTGTAACAGGTCATGATTCCCTTCTTACCAAATTTGGTTTGGTACACAAGTGGTAATTATCTCCATTCTTAATGACAGTGGCAGAAAATGTTTGATTTCACTGAGTAGTTGTTAGCAGATGGTAACACCTCATTGAGCTCTCAAAAGAAACTGAGACTAGAAGAAGAATATTCATGAACCCTCCTTAGTTATCACTGTCCTAATCCTCACCCAGCCAGTTACTAGTTTAAGGGATACCCTCATCTTCCTCTTACTAACCACCTTCCTCTTTACAAACCCTCTAAGTGAACACTTAAAAGAGCTATTGTATTTTTTCCTTTCTGCAAACTAGACAAAGGTCTTTACCTAACACTTCTCTAAAGAACACAGCAATACAAGTGGCTAACATAAACATTCTCCGTGCTAGTAAATACAAAATGGTAAAAGAAAAAAATTACTATAATGATTGTAGCCCTTTTTAGAGCTTATTAATTGCTACAGCACCACTGTAAATAAACTGAATATTCTTTGACTTTTGAAATCCAGAGTCAGATCTTATTTTTACATATTCTTGATTCCTTTCTTAATGAACAGAACCCCTTGCCAGAATAAGTGATGTTTCTACACAGGAAAGGTTTATAAAACTAAGTAATCTAACAGTTGAGTGAAAATATAAAATCCAATGCATGCAAACCCTGATGTATTTTATATCAAGATTTGAATTTGCACAAAGTGCCTAATTTTACTATTAGCCTCTGCCAGTAAACAGCACATTATTAGCAGTTACGTAAGCATTGCACAGCTGGTCAATTGAAAGCTGTATTATACTGCTAACATAAGAAAAACACCTAGAAATAGTAACAAAATCTGTTACATTTTATAAGATAATAAGATATGAGTGTATTACTTTCTTAGGAATAGACAGACACATAAAAGAACCTGTTGCTTAAGCTTAGTGGTTCTCTTTGTGCAACATATCACTTAGATCTTCAGTATTGATTCAAACTGAATTGACTCTTTTGGGTTGTATCATTCAGATGTGTTTGATCTAATCATCCTTCACTGGCAGGGAATGAGAGGAATCATGATGGACAGGGATAATTTGTTTTGGTTTTAGTTCTGATAACCAAAATTGGATCCAACTGGCAGAATGTTGTTTCTGATATTTTGCAAACAATCTGGTCTATCCTTTGCATGGCTGAGATGGAGGTCATAATGATTGTTTGACACGAAAAGCAGACATAGTGTCTGTCTTGAAGATCTTGTTATAAATAGCTCAAAAATACAGATCAATAAAGCAGTTCTCCTTTACCAAAGTTTTTACTGGAAGCGACCATTTAAAAAACACCCAGTTGAAAGCAATAAAATAATAATAAACTTACATGAAGGGTAACCCTGTTAATGTTAAGGGCTAAACCTATATGGAGGATAACCCTATTACGTTAAGTGTTTGTATTTGCAGGACTCGAAGGAGAAAAAGAAAATTTGAGAATTCATATGAAACTATAAGGATGAGGAAGCTATTCCAAATATAGCAACAGCCTTCAGTAGGGCCCTAAGTGAAAAGTGGAGTGTGTGAAAAAGGGATGGAAGAAGGAAAATTGGTTGATAGAATGAGGGTAACAAGGAAGCACTATTGTGAACAAGAATAGAGTCACGTATGGTTGAGACATGAACAGACCCTTAGGGATAAGGACTAAATGCTCAAAGAAGAAAACAAGTCAATGCTAAAAGTTAATCAAGATGTGAGTGCTAAATGTAGATATTAATTCAAGCTGTTGCTGCCTCAGTGAACTGGAGATGAAGAAAGTAGAAATGGGAGAGGCCAGGTGACTAGTGACTAACAGTCACAGTCAATACATGTATAAAATACAACTTGGTTTTAGCACCTATTCCTACATTATTATTTTAGGATGCTCCTGACAGCTGTCCCCATTAAAGCATCTACAGCTAACTTGTTCTTTGAAAAGCCATGTTGCATCCCTGTTTACCACCAGATCACCTGCATCTGAATGAAACTTTGGCTGAGCTGACCTCAAGGATGTTAGCTATACAGTGCTACTAGCAGTCACACTATTGATTTTTACCCACCATGTTGATATTTGACTCCAGCATTGTCTTGTTTCAGAGGACTTGCCTGCCTTGGCTTGTCAGCATTTGCGCTGACATTGTGCGTAGGGATGTACCAATGAGCTATTACTAACACCCTGAATTAGGCACTGACGAAGAACACATGCTGAATTTTGCTGAAGGTTATAATTTTTCTATGTTCTTGAAAGTCACAATCAGTTTTTCTGGTGTAAAACTACCAGTCTTACGGATTGTACTATGAAGTTACAATAATTTCCTTTCTTCATTAAGATGGTTTTATATCATAATGGCGTGATGTGCAGTACATGTTTAGAATCTAAATTCCCACAAATCAAGTGGAAGAAAAATGAACAAATGCAATTATGACAAAGCTAACTTCTCTCTGACTTCCTCTTGGTTATCATGAATATAGTTGTATCTTTAAGAGTCCAGTCAGCTGCGTCCAGCTGTTTTGTTAGGACACGTCATTAACAAATTCATTACATCAGTGCGAAAATGTATCTGTTTTCTTTCATTTTTTTAAAGAGTTTTGTACGTAAAAATAGGTAAAAAATAAATAAGTGTAAAAGAACCTTTTTTTTTTTTAATGTGGAACAAAAAGTAATCATAAAAGAGTCCTATGCTACTTAAAACAAATATAAAATTATTTTTAAAGACATCTGGTGTGTTTTTAGACTCCTGCAAAAAAAAAAAGTTTCCTCTTTCTGATTTCTCCTCTGCATTCACACAGACTTAACAGGCATCTCCCTGAAAGTTTTTTTGGCTAGATAAAGGAGTTTTACAGCTCTGGGGAAAATAACCTTACTATTGCTCTTAACTATCCCCTTGATACTTTCATAAAAATGTTAGACCAAACAGAATCTCTCCAGGAAATTCCTAAACTCTAACCTTTCAGGGTCAGAGAATGCAGCAGACAGTTTGTTGTCTTGAACAGTGACCTCAGTGCAGTCCTACTCCAAACAAACTTTGAGATGCTATCTCTGTATTATCTCAGGGGAATTCAGTGCTAGCCCTTAGAGATCAACAGTAGCAGTTTTTGTACCACTTTCTTCGCTTTCTATGAAGAATGAGGAAATGACTCTTGAATCCATTAAGTTTCAAGTATGTTGTAATTATTGATTCTCTTAGAATAGCCCTAGTTATGCAAAAATTCTATATTGGAAATTATTTTTGAGAAGCTAAGATGTGCAGTATTTTAGTCTTTATGATGTGAATAATTCTGAAGCCAGAGCAGTTTTTGTGCCTGTTTAGGATATTATAGGACTGAAAGAGATTTTCTGGGTCACCAAGAACATTTCTGTTGTAATACACAACATGTTGTATAATTTCTTTTATAAATGTAGGAAATTCCTTCTTAAAAGTAGTTTTAAAGGAGTCCCTTTATTACTTCATATAAGAAGATTATCAGATAGAATTTACCTCAGTACTCTTAGATGAAATACAAATTAGAAAGCCTTGCAAAAATCACTAGCTTTGTTCTTTTATGGAAATAAACTTCTATGGAAAAATGCCTAGTTTGACATTTTTTGAGATTTCAAATTCTGCCCACCAAAACTTATTATTCCATTAACATACAAATTACGTAAAGAAAGTTTTGCTCATATATTTATCATACTAAATTAAAAAAAAAAAAGAATTTTGAAAAAGCTGTATATAGAGAGAAAATTATTCAGTGAGTTTGTGAAATACATTAAAGCCATCAAACTATTGTTTAGATAAAATCATACACTAGAATAATCATAAGGTTCCACAATATTAATTTATTCCTTTTGGTATAATTGAGTTTTCAGTTAAGAAAAAAGGTTGTTTTAGAGAGACTCCTGTGAATTCTTGGGGTTTCTCAGGACAGGACACATTCCAAACTTTGATCAATCTCTTCTAGAAAAATTACTCATTGACATTTCTTGCTATTTTACCCACTAGTTTCTCCCAGAAGGCCAAAACTTAAAGATCTCTGTACTGCTCCAGCTGTAAAAGCACATCTGTCAGTTTAAATTAGATCGACAGCTTCCTATAGTCAAGGGGCAGACTAATGCCGTTAACCTTCAAGCTTTACAAGAACTTTTTGGCGTTCAGTTTTCAAATGCAATACAGAGCAACCACATGTGAAGATGATAAATGCCATGAAGAGTCAACAAAGTACGTAGTATTATTTGTGAGGGACTTCAGATGAAAATATTTTTTTTAGGTTTTCAAAATACTTTTAATGCTGAAAAAAAATTTTAAAAGTATGCATTTACAAAGCAGTAGATTTTTAAGGAAAATATGTTCTTTGTGGTTTACTGTAATCTTATAAACCATAGACTAGATGGGAGCAGTAGTCAGCTGGACAAGAGAAATTTCTCTTGAATCTCTAAACCTCGCAGTGTTTATAGTAGTAGAAAACATATCTATGTCTTTGTGGCATTCTTACCTTGATAGCCAGATAGAAGGAAATGGGAATCAAAACGACCTTTTCCCCCCTCCCCATTATAAGCTCTGTGCCTGAAACATCCTGAACATGATAGGAACAGCTTGAATCATCTGGGTAGCAAGGAAATTTGCAATGTGGTAACTGCTGCACAGTACTATATAAGATTATTATGCTTTCCCGTGCCTTCAATAGTTTAATAAAGTTGCAGATCCTTTGTATCTGTCATTTATAAACCTGCATATCCTCATTAACAGATCATGACTTAAACAACAACCACATCACACAAGATGTTTGTCACTGTCACATATAGCATAGCTCTCACGACAAAGGTGGTTTTGTTTTTTTTTTTTAAAAAGATACATGTGTGAGAATGCTAAGTGGAGATAGAAATCTACAAATTAACTGCTTGAAAGAAGCAAAATGCTTGCTTTGGAGCAAAGAGGGAAGTGTATAAACATAAGCATAGGTAAGTTTAGTAAAGCTGGAGTTTATATATGATGTTATCATGTGAAAAAGTATAGAGAAGTACAATGGAGAGGTTTAATAGATTGTGTTGCAGCCACCCCTTCTCTAAAACAATAAGAACATACGGAAGTTTCAAAATAAATTAATTGATTATATAATTTTTTTTCACTTAAGTTGGATGTAATAAATAATGAAAACAATGAGCTTAGTTTTAAAAAGAGCTGATGAATCCTGTGAAGTGCAAAGAACACTATCCCCATTCCCACTGACTCCTATGGTATCTAAAGACATTCAATTATTTGACTGAGACCTAAATGAAAGAAGTGTGGCAGACAGCTTAATGCAGAATGTCAGAAAAATTGTCCTCAGGAAAAAACACCCAGATGTGTCAATGAATATAATAATATAATTTTTTGGTTTTATGAACCAGACGTATAGTTCAGTCCTGTGGAGTGTCCTTCATTACTCAAAACTGTCTTTTCAAATCGGGACTCTGATGGAAGAATTCAGATTCAATAAACAGTTGCCAATTTTTTTTAGTACTTACATTTAAGACTATTCCCATGCTGCTAATGAAGTATTATTGATCGCACTGTTTACCTGTCAGATTAGTCCACTGTTGCCAACAGCAAAGCTATGCTCTAAGGGAGATTATTAGTTATCAGCACAAGGTAAGTGAGCATTTGTTGAACAATATTAGCAGTGAAAAGAGGAAAACCACATAAATACTGCTTCATGTTGTGATTTAAAAAATCTTTTGCAAGTCTTTAAGAAACATGTAATAAAAAATACCAAATGTTTCCAAGTTAGAAAGATTTTAAGAGTCAACAACTGATTAAGTTCTTATCTTTTTATCTTAAGACTGCTGTCTGCACAATTTTCTTTTTCTCCACCCTTAAGCTTCACATTGATGAGCACACCATACGTTTTATAGAATGAATTTAAGACATCCCTAACAATTTGATGAAGCATTGTCACTAGAGCCTAAAGAGACAGTTTGGATCCAGCAAGATTCATGAATTCTCACTTCTTTTCAAGATGCAATATAAATCCAGCTTCTATCTATAGTTTATACCCATATTCTGTATGGGCATCTGTATGGGCACGTGTGACTGCAAAACTTAAGTCTGTGATAAACCCCTGTTATCTTGTACTGTGTACTGCTATAGCCTCTACACTCCCATTATCCATAGTAGAATTTCTTGTCAAAAATGGTCAGTTTAATGGAAATGGGGAAAGAAAACTCTTCCACAGACAACAGGACTAGGGATCAAGTTTTAGTAGAATGGCTTTTGTTATCTTGCTACCTTTAGCTGAAGACCTTTACCACTAGGCTACAAGGCCTGCTTGCTTTTGTGACATTCTCTCTGACCTAGCTCACTCTTTTTTTTTTTTTTTCCCCATAACAGAATAGTTTAAATAGGTGGGATGGAAACTGTACTTATCTTTTCATGACCTATATGTTGGTCATTAGGACAGAGATTAAAAGGCTGAAAGAACTTAGTTTCAGTTTTCTCAGTCAAAATAGTATACTGAACCTGTGTCTTTTTTATCTCAGGAGGGTGCTTTAACCAGCAAGGCACTGTATAAAAGCAAAAGTGAGAGGGCATCACTTTCACCTCTTCTGGACAGGTTTTGAAAGAAAGGATACAGGCAGTTATCTGAAGAGTAGGATTTGGGCTGTGAGGTTTGAATGGGAGGAGGCACCTCTCTGCAACACTGAGAAAAACACCTAAATATAGGATAAGGATTTGAATTAAACCACATTCCTTTTTCCAGGATTACGCTGGGCCAGCAGGAAGTTCTTTCTGCTCCAAATGCTGTTGATCATTTCCTATGCACTGTGTAGGAATTGGGGGGGCAATAAAGTGAGTTTGGCACAGAGCTGCTCAGCAATGTAGCATCAAGATTGTTTGGGGTTTTTTTTAATCTAGCCTTAAGTTGCATTCTAAATATTACACAGGAAAACTAGTAGAACCAGAGACTGAATGTATCTGCCAAGTCACAGTTCCCTGCCATAACCACAAGACCAACATTCCTAATGAGGAGCTACAACAGACATGAGTCACTGTGGTTGTGGTTCTGCAAAGTAACATTTTACCTTCTAATTTAATAATTGTCACATTATACTTAGGTTAATATGTACTTTTGAATAATGTTTTGTATTTGGCTTATGATTTTCCCCTCATCTTGTTTGTTTCAGAGAGACTGCTAGAAAAGTTCTATTTCAAAAGAAAATTATTTCTTATAAATTCTATATAGTACATCTAGAAATAAAGCAGTTTCTCACACTTCTTATGTTAACATTTAAACTTCATTATTATGATATTTCAAAAATATTACCAAAATTACATAAAGCACATACACGCAAGTAGGCTTTCACTAGAATAATATTTTTAAAATCTTTATAAAACAGATGTTGAATACTCTTGGCATGCATAAATTTTAGCTAGATGAAATGACTTCAAGAGGCTGCATCTCACAAGTTAGACAAGGACTTATCAGTGACCCGACATTAATACATGTTTTGTCGTTCATTTACTGATGCTGAAAACTATGCTTTATAGTTTCTAATTTTTCTTCCCACTTTAAAGATGGCAGGTTTTCCAAGTACAAAATTCTTAGAGAATTTTCCTAGGTGCTCATCTATTAGTACCACATAAATACCACTAAAAGTCCCCATTAAAATAAGAAAACAGAGCTGAATTTTTGATCAGTTAAATATTTGGATAGCTCAGTTGAACACTAAAAGTCTACATTTACCAAGTCAGTACACAATGGTATCTGAAATAATAAAAGGGTAAAAGCCATTATCTTAAACCCCACAGTGTGGTAACTGTTGGGAAATGGGCTGTCTTTTTAAGTAAAGACAGCTGACCACTAGGCATGTTTAGCACAATAGAAACATAGCTGGGTTTAGTCCATACTGAAAATATATTCTGAGTTAATTGAGTTCGCCTATAAGTAAACATCTTTAATTCTCCTGCTAACCAAAGCAGGAGTTTTTATGTGTCTCTCACGTATTATCAGCAATCTTTAACGGACTGTCTAATCTACAAGAAGTGCCAGAGAAGCCTGTCCTTTTGCCCTCTTATTTATACCTGATTGCTTTAGAATCATTACCAACTAATGATACTAAAAACTGTGGTAGGTCAAAAAATACAAGGGTATTCTGGTACCTCTTTAAAAACAATTTATGGATTACCCTCAAATCCCTCATAATTTCTTCTAGGAAAGGCCACACTGAATTTCAGAAGAAACGAAATACGGCAAATGTGTTTAATGGAATTTAGAAATCGACCCAAGCATTTGCTATGCAAATGATGTTTCAGGCTACAAATACATGTCTGTTTTTCAGGGAGGAAATCCTAAAGAGTCCTTAAAGAGTACTTGTTTCTATATACTTAGAACCCAGCCTCAGTAAAAACTATTATTTTCATTTCAGAAATATTTTGCAGTCCCAATCTGAACAGGGCTCTGATGTACTATGCAATCTGTAGAAATAAAATGTACTTTGCATACTTAGAATAATTTTACTATCCTGAGTAAAAGAACCGATACTTCAGTAGTGACCTAATACACAGAATAGAAATTCTTCCATAATATACAAGCGGGTTTCCTGAAGTTGTTCTCTACGTTCAGTACCCTTTCCTTTTGTTTACTCTTCTCCAACGTTCATATCATTTGACTATGAAAGAGGTTATTTTTATAGTAAACTATAAAGTTTTATTTAGATAGTGTTATGCTTCTGTATTATACTAAAAATGAAAACAAAGCAGACTCCTGCTAATTGAATCCTAAAACGTCCCAGAATACCACAAAGGCCAGCACTGCACGAAAATGACTAACAAGTTTAAACCCCACACATTCCACGTGCTCTCAGATGTTTTTTTTCTCTAGTAGGGGTACAAGCAAGCAATACAGTTTACAGTTCATTATGTTATCTGTCATATTCAGTATATTCAGTAGTTATGCTGAACCATGGTAACAGAAAACTAAGTAACCAGTAGCGTGCTCCAAGTTGAATTCAAGCTTTGCCAAAAATAATGTACATACTTCAGCATATTTTGGCTGTACACCAAACATGAAACAATTTGTCCTGGACTGTTATTTGTTGAATTAATTGTGTTATCCAGCTACAGATTTATTTTCTTTCAATGTAAGTCTGCATATTTTCTTTTCATGTAATAAGATGATATGTCATATAGTATAAAAATACCAGAATATGAGATAGCATCACTTGGTATCATGTAACGTTCTAAACTGAACAGTTTCTTTCAGAAAGAGTAGGAAAAGATTTATTTGCTGTAGAAGCCTAGCTCTATAAAGCTGGACTCTGTTGACCATAGCACTCAATGGAAGCCTTTGGTATTCAAGATGATTCACATATTATAATACAGAAAAACGTTGTTTCATTGACATATCATATAAATCATTGACACTACATATATATATAAAATGAATTCTAAAATTGCATAATGTATATCATATGTGATATATGATATATATGATATATGATATACAGACTATATTATATAGTTTACAGTATACAGTATATAGGATATAGTCTATATAAATATTATATATGTTGATCCAAACCTGTTGAAGTGAATAGTTCCTAAATGAAGCTTCCTAAAATAAACTTTATTCAAGGTCTTAGATAGACGAGGCATGAATGGTGCTTAGAGATTCCCAGGGTCAATAAATGAAAGAAAAGGAGGATTTAATGATCTGAAGAATTCCTTGATATTGGTATGGGCTCCAACCAGTTAATATCAGAATAAATCCCAACCATAACTGACATTTTCTGATCTCCACATCTCTTATATTAGTCAAAATCCAAGGAAAAGTATTTGACACAGGCTGTAGCCTACATATGGTGACTGAGAATAGAGAGCAAAAATTGTATTAACTACTAGCCAACAGGGAAGGCATGAAACCAAAGACAAGTATTTTTACACAAAAAAAAAAGCAGAAATTGGACAAGAAAAGTAGTTTCCCTCCTTTCCTGGACACATAATGAGTTCTATCAAACAGAATGAGAAACATAATCATCTGAAACATCTTGATCCTGCCTTGCCTGTTGCCAAGTGACTAGGCTGCTCTGCTGGCATGTGAATTCTCTCAGGTTGAAGACATCTTGCAGTCACATGTCAGCCTGGTGAACTAAGTTAATCACAATAAAACTTACTGTTGCATATGTTCAAAATAACATTATGAGTCTACAGAGATGATGCAGCACCTAATACATGTATCGAGATTTAGATGTGACTGGACAAATACGTATAGTATCTACAAATTTAATATTAAAAACAAATAGGAGGCATTTCTGCCCCTACACTCCAGCCTTTATTTGATCCTTACTGTTGCTGTCCAAAAAACCCTCAGGTGATTCTCCCTGTTCACCAGTCAGGTCTTGTCACAGATGCCTCTTTTTTCCTTTTCCTGTATCAGCTCACGTTCTCATTTTTCCCTTCTCTCACAGTTTCTCACAGAACTCCTGCTAGCTGTCTCCTGGAATTAATGATCTAGTGGGCACCTTTGCCTTGGTCTTGGCTCCTGAGTACTGCCCTAGAGTTGTGAATAGAAACCTGCAATAACTCTATCCCTGCCTTTGCTCCACTGTGAAGCATCTTGCATGCATGTTTCAGTTTTGGCCCAGTTCCATGCATTCCATCAATCCATCCCTTTCCCCATTGCATTCTCTGCTATTGCTGTGAAAGGAGTAACATCTACTAATACCTACGCAGTTCCAGATTCTTTCTTTCTTCTGGTGCTTGAGGAAAGCCTAGCCAGGCTATGCAGTCTGATGAAAAGTTGCATGGGCCAGTGATTTACATGTTCATTTATGATTTAGGAGGCAAAGTTCTAGTTCTAGTTGTGTCTCTTGCTGTTGTGTGGCCCTGGGAAAGTCATTATTGCCATGGTCTTCTGTTCTGCGACCTGTAAAACTAGCACCTACCAGTGAGGTAGTTTGTGCTGTGTGGGTGGACAGTTATAGAGAAGAGCTTGAAATTAATAACTTAGTAAAGAAAAGTTTCACAAATGGACTTTGCCATAAGTATGAGACACTATTGTCAGGGTGCAGACTAATGACTGGCAACCTGCAGATTAGGGAAGAAAGTGCTCAGTTCATGCTAGGAATATTATCGCAGCCGTGGGATGTTTTTGTTGGAAGCATTATTTCGGTTTTTATTGGAAGCTCTACCTGAAGAGATCATCAGAAAAGTGGGAATACAAAATCTCACTGACTCAGTATGACCTCTGCTGGCCAGAGTCCTATGTTAGCGGAAAGCAAATGTGCAACTCAAATGTAACATTCTAAAGTTCTGTTAAACTGGTCATATATTAGCTTTGAATAAGGGTCAATTAATATCCCATATGTTTGTAATAAATTTCAGACCTCAGCTGAAGATTTCTGGTGCTTGCTGTTTTAGAGTATGAGAAAATTTATAGTAAAATAGAAAGCAAAATCTAACCTGAAAAAGTTCATTTTTAAAAATAGAATATGGACAACAAGTAAATGTAATAGAGTATTTTTACACAACACTCAAAATCAGCAATTTGGTAAATCACCATAAGGATTGTAGCAAGTTATGGTCTCTCTCGATAAATGATTAAATAGAACTAATGTATTTTTAATTGTCGGTAAATAAAAATATCTCTTTCACTTAGGTAATGAACCCTTTCTGCTATACTGAAGTGTATATCCTATGCTTTTGGTGTAGGTATTTTGTGCACAATAAGTGATTGCCCGTTACTTTACTTCTTCAAATCTGTGTAGTTTTAAGATCTTAAACTTTTTGGAGCTGTGAATAACCAACTGTCAAGTCACTCACTGGAAAATCATAGAATCATAGAATCATT
>NW_009213627.1:0-7234 GCF_000690835.1 Fulmarus glacialis
GACTTCGGACTGGCCCCCGGCCATGCACTGGCCGGGAGAGGGCGGGTCCGAGGCGCCCGGTTCCTGGGTCAGCGTGCCCGGGAGCTGCCGTGCACAGGACACAGCTGCCACCGTGGGCAGGGACCACCGTGCCCTGAGGGTCACCGTCCACAGGGAGCCACCAAATCCTAGGAAACACTGTGCCCATGGGCCACCGTCCCCAAGGGGCCACCAAATCTTAGGAAACACTGCGCCCATGGGCCACCGTCCCCAAGGGGCCACCAAATCCTAGGAAACATCGTGCCCATGGGCCACTGTCCCCAGGGGACCACCAAATCCTAGGAAACACCCCGCCCACAGGCCACCCTGCCCAGGGAGCTACTGTGCCCATGGGCCACCATTCCCAGAGGGTCACCATGCCTGGGGACCAAAAGTCACTGTGCTCTCAGCTCACTGTGTCTATGGGCCACTGTGCCCATTAGCCACTGTGCACAGGGGGCCACCAAATCCTGGGAGCTACCATGCCTATGGGCCACCTCTTTTTCCTGATGACTTCAGAGCAGTTTCCGTGCTCCTCTCCTGCTGCGATGCCTGCAGGATAACGTCCATCCACAGGCTCATGTTGCCGGTCTCCATGCATCATTCTTGGTGGCTGCGTTGTCCCTCCTGCAGCACACCCGCCAGCCCCAGACCCTCCCAGAGCAGCTGGGCCGGTGTAGCCCAGGAGATGTAGTCCTGCCCAACAGCCGCAGCCAGAGAGACAAGGTGGAATTGGAGGCACCTGAATTACTGCTCTGTTTCAGTATCGAGATGTTTTGTCATGCAGTCACTAATGAAAAACAAAAAACTGAGCAGAAAGATGCATTGAAATCCTTCATTGTCCCGCTCCATGGAATATATCTCCCCTTCTTCCTAACCCTGCAGGTACCCCTGCGTGCCATGACTCCAAGGCTTTGCAAGATAAGCCTCCCCACCTCCCAGAGCCTGATCTCCCTGCTGGTCCCCATCCAGGAACAGCCAGCCTGTTGCCTCTCGCTTTGCATTTCCTTGTGTTAATGGTGCCCAAAGCTTTTGCTCTTCCACCCAAGAGCCACCTTCAGCTGCTTTTGTGAAAACAGGGGTGACACAGGCAGGCAACCATGAACACAAAGGACAGTCTGTTAAAACAGACACAGAGACATCATATCTAACCATGGTTTGTTTTTTACCATAAATCATTTGTCTTAAAAAACAAGCCTGTTTATGTCCCAGCGGGAGGAAACCATGGTAAACAACCATGTGCTTTCATGGCTGCGTTGGTGGTATAGGCAGCTATGTGCCATGGCGCAGAGCAGTGGTACGGTAGGACGTGAGTGTCTCCTGTATTCAGCACAAGCAGAAGCCCCAGGAAGACTAAGGATCGGGCAAGCAAGTTTGATACTTCCCCTGAGGACTTTCCGGGCCTCCAACTACTTTCAGCCCAGGAGGTTTCCTCAGCCAGACATGGTTCCTACCTAGAAATGCTCTTCCAGGCTCCCCTTGAATCCCTGAAAACATTTAGCACCATTTAGCACCAAGTTGCACAGCCCAACCATCACTGCACAAAGCCCCACCTCCTCTGATCTGGTTTTAAAGCCTGGCTTCCACCAGGTGGTGGTCATTTGGATCTTTGATTGTCCTTGTTTGCCTTTCTCTTCCATCACGTCCTTTCTGAGACAAGAAGGACAACGAGAAAACTGTGGGTTCACACCGGTGCCAAATGATGTCCTTTATTTTCTTCTCTCCACCTTTCCTCACCACTTTCCTTTTCTGATCCTTGCTGAGTTGACATTTTCAGGGACAAGACGCCACCCCTGAGCAGTAAGGCTCAGCTCAGAGCCCCGTGTTTTATGTGTCTGCGTGGGACTGCATATTCCCACCTGCATCACTTTTACCAGTTACCTACACTGAACACGACCTGCTGTTTTATTGTTCTGTCCTGTAAGACTGCTTTGACCCCTTCCTGCCATCTTCCCCTGGATGAGTAACTTATACCATCACCAAACGCAGCCACCCCACCATTCACACCCCATTTACGATGTCGGTGTCAAACAGCAGTGTCCAGCACCAATTGGGCAGAGCTTGCCCTCCTGGTGCTGTGGGGACAGCTGTCTTACTCCCATGTGGGTACAGAGGACCACAGAGCAATGGTCCTCCAGAGTCAGCCCATCCCCTTCCCTGGTCACCCCTTCAGCATCCGACAGCCCTTCAGCCTCCACTGCAGAGTTTTTTCTATCCTCTCACTGGAAAGACTCACCTGAAGTGCCAGCACGTTGCAGACAGAGCAGTTAAGGATAGAAAGCCAGACCCAGACATATTGTATGTTTTTTTTTTAAGCCGTTTGCAAATTCCAGGGATAAATTCTTGAAATGAAATCTGATTGCTTCTTGCCAAGGGGCAAAGCAGAAGCAGCTAATGGTATCAAAAATGTCCCAGGTCAGCAAAGCTGATGTCAGTTTGATGGGAAGTGTGTTAATACATTCATTTATGACCTTCCTAGACCATACGTAGAGACCCAGTAATTTGGCCATGCTTTTTAATAAGGCAGGCAAAGATCCAGCTCAGCCCTGGAAATTGCACCCCAGTGTCTCCATCAAGTGGAGAAGGGAAGCTGCAGGAGGAAGGTGTCCCAGCCGCCAGCGCCACGGGCTCCCCAGCTCTCGGGCGTCTCAGTGGCAGGCGGGGCTGTGGGAAGGTGGTTTCCAGAGCCCACGGGACACCCCAGATTTGGGAAGCACACGCACGGTCTCTTGTTCGGCCAAAGCCCTCCAGCCCCTCTTTGCCCCCAATGTTCTCCTCTTGGACTTCTCCTCCCCAGCTCCTACAAACCCCAATGCCTTTGCAAGGCAGCTCTACATTGCTGTCCTACACCTACTGCCAGCTTTCCTCTGGGAAAAAACACCTGATTTACCTCTTTCTGCCTACTGGGGGTGGACTTTGTGTCAGAGATGGAGCAAGACCTAGAGCAGCTTTAAGCAAACAGGCTTTGTAAGGCATCTCCTGCGAGGCAGAGTCAGGCTTGGGGCACTGCACATATTTCAACCCTAAAAACTAGGAACCGTCCAGGGGTGTCTCTGGCACTACTGAATGCAGCAGGGAGGGGGCTGGGAATGTCCTACATGAGCTCCAGGCCCTAAAATAAGGTGCCTGGAGCTGTACTGAACAAGAGGCAAAACCATACAGCTATATCTGTTTTCTCCCTGCTCACCTGCCTTGGATTGCTCATCACCCACTGTGTGCAGACTCACAGAGGTCTTGGTGGGAAGGGACCTCTGCAGGTCTCCAGCCCAGCCTCCCACCTGGCGCAGGAAAGGCATGAGGCATCAAAGAGGTTATCTGAAGGACACGATCCTGTGGGTGAACAACGCAGGATGTCACCGGGGTTGTCCCTGCCTCTTCATGTGGCTCACCTGTAGGCAGGGAAGCTTTGAGATGCTGGTCAAGCACTCAAAGCAGGGCACAGCAGGAACTTGGACAACTGAGTGTACAGATGTTGAAAGAGACAGCAGCCCAGGCAGAAGAAAATAATCTCCCTGCTGCAAAACTGGCTCACTTGGACAAGTCAGTTCACCTGGAGATCGGCTGCCTGCTCTGCAGCCAGGGGGAAGGTTGCTGTGGACATGCCTGGGTCCAGATTTCACCAACTGTGAAACTCAGCTGTGTGTCTCTATCAAAGCAAAAGGCAGAAATGAGCGTCTGTGGGTTCATACCACTTTGCCCGTATCCATCTCTCCCGCAAGCACGGGGCTGGGCATAAGTGATGTGTGAACAACGCTGGCTGTTGTGCTCTATGAGAAAAGTGCCTAAACCTAATCAGGGCAGCATGGGGGCAAACCTTCACCCAGCAAAACCTGGTAGAGCTGCCTTGTCTTTCATGATACTCATCATCTCCAGCAGATAGCTAGGAGGGTCACAAGTCTGTTACTGGCTTTCAGCAGGGCACTGATTTTTGGCCATCCAATGCCAGAGTATTCCTAGAGGTAAGTCTGACTGTGATGTCCTTAAGGACAGCAAAAGATGGCAGAAAGGAAACCCTCTTGTCCGGTTCAGAAGCCATGGAGATCCTCAAGCTGAAAAGGAAAAAAATAATTCATCTCTAGTATTGAAACAGGTCCAGTGTGTAACTAAGCATTTGCTGTGCTCAAGATCCCAGCTCCCTGCCAAAAAGCAACGAGAGCCAGGGGCAGGATGAGCCATGGGTGCCCCCCCTAAAGCGGCACCCAAGGGGAGGTGGTGGCAGTGTGGGCAGCCTCCGGTGACAGCCCTGGGCAAGGTGAGCTAAGGAGTATGGTTCAGCCGGGGGGAGCCCAGGAGCAGCAGGAGGTGGAGGCTGAACAAGAGATGAAGCTGCAGCTTAGGTCCAAGGTCTCTCTGGGAGACAGGGCTGGGGACAAGGCTACCTGCAGCGTAAGTCCAAGGTCCACCTATGCACAGGGAGGTTAGAAAGGGACAGAGATAGACGCAGATAAAGGTACAGCCTAAGACCAAGCCTAGGTGCTTGGGGCTGACATTAAATGGAGCCTACAGAGCCATGAGCAGAGCGTGAGGTTGGCCAGGGCCACTAAGACCTGCTGGTGCTCACAGAGCCCTGGCAGATGGTCCACCAACATCCCTTGTGGAGGGAGGTGTCCCTTATGAAGTGCTGTGGGTGCCACGGGTCACCATGGGGCTACGTCAGGGTGACACGGAGCCAGGGCAGGGACATGGCATGGGGTCTTGGGAGTCACGAAGAGGCCCCAGAGGCTGGGTGGGAAGGGGGTGGGAGTCAACCCATGGCCAGGGTAGTTATGGAACCCAGGGTCACAGGCAGGCAGGGTTTGGGGGAGTGAAGAGGGGCAAGATCCGGGGGAGCCACAGGGGCAAGACCCTGCAGCATCTGAGGGCCAGGACTCATGGTGGAGGCAATGAGATGATGAGCTGGGAGCCAATGGGGACCCTGGCACAGGCCACACAGCCTCTGCTGGATGAGGCTCAGGGCTGGAAGTGTGGCCACCTCCCTGGCAGCACTGACGAGGAGCTGCCCTGCTCACCCACAGGTTATACAAATCCCTAAGGAGACAACAGGCTGCAAATTATGTGACAGCTGAAACCAGGAAATAAATAGACAAAGAAATCTGATTATGGAGGAAGAAGTTGGGCAGAGACTGGTCACAGGTTAGGGAGCAACACCAAGCCCTGCCGCGTCGGCAGAGCATTGCAGGAACTAACCTTGCGGGTGACAGCAATGGTTTTCTGCCCACCCAGCTCTCCAAGCTGGCCTGGAGTGGCAGTGGATTTGCTCTGCAAGGCAGCACAAGGCAGCACGAAGCCTCTACTTGCTCCCCTTTCTGGAAGAGTTTCTTTTCCAGCAAACAAAAGAAACCCCAGCCCAGGGAGTGTGGTCCTAAGTACACAGGAGACACCTGGTATGGAGCACAGTTGTCCCTTCCCACCCTGACGTCTCCTTGATCCTGCTTCTTCCTCCCCATTTGTTTCAACGAGGCATTTCCAAGATCTCAAAGCTCGGTCAAGAGCTGAGCGTTAGAAAGCCAGTCCCCGGTTCATTCAGAGGTTTCTCTGCTGTTTTCCACTCCTTCACCAACACGGGACGTCAGGCTGGCTGGGCAGATGGATCTTTCCAGACACAAAGCAAATTTGCTCTTAACGCTTCCCAAAGCAGAGCGGTTTCTCCGGTGCTCCTGTTGGCAAACATGGAGTGCAAAATCAAAAAAGAAGAGGAAGCAAAGCCACCCACATGGTTTCCAGCAACCGTGCATTGCAGCGGTACGGAGACAGGAGCAGCTTCTTCAGAGAAGGTGCTTTGAATGTGATACCCCCAGATGTCAGCAGTGTTGGCAGCCTTTCCTGGAGTCTCCAGCGAGCTCTGGGCGGTACGGGGACTTGGCGCTCATAACACGGCTCCGTGGGACAAGCCATGGTGGTGGCCAGGGAGAAAGCAGCTTTCCTTCAGCATTACCCAGCCCCATCTTGTGGCAAAGATCAGCAAAACCTCCAAGAGCAGCGCGAGGTTTGCCACCACCACGTCTGCCCACTGTGTGGGCATCAGGGTGCTTTCCAGGATATGACTTCTCCTGCCCTATGGTTAAGGCATCCCCTCTCCTCCAGCACTCCCAGTCCCAGCCGCGGGCAGGAGTGGTAGGGTTGGCCCGAGTCGCAGCCGGCCAGCTCCGGTGCGTGCATGAGGAGCTTGTCCTCGGCTGCTGTCACCTGAGCCCTGAGCCTGCTGTGGGGTTTGTGCAAACAGGCTGGGCACGTCTTGACTGCAGAAGCACGCTTTGGTGAGTTATCCCCCATGTCCTCTCTTTGCCACGTCACTATGGCCTCCATTCCCGGTCCATCTTTCATTTCTGGAGGCCATCAAGGTAGCTCATCCCCTTCCCTGCTGAAGGAGGCCCAGGGAGCTCTGCCACAAGCAGAGGGCAATGGTGAGAAGCACCAGGCAGATGCCCTTCTCTCTGCAGAGAGCGATGGGCATCCCCTCTCCATCATGGCTGAGCAACCCCAGGCTGGGAGCAGCTGGTGGCATCACAAAGAGTGACAAATGCATATGGGGGTTGGTGGATCTTCAGCATCCTCTTCTCCACGGAGAACAGTGAGACACGTAAGGATGCAGACAAGGATGGGATCACTCAGAGGTGCCAGTATGGAAGGTGTCACACTGTACCCAGCTAGCCATGGCTAGCAAACACAACCCAAATCAAAGGCCCAAAGCATAGGGTAGGAAGTTTTAGATGGGGAACTGGAAACTGTCCCAGATCACTGGCTCCCATACAGCTGGAGAAGGAGGTAGATCTTGATTTCCATCTCTTCAGCTTTGCAAATCTGGAATGGTGTAGATAGCCAGGCACCGGGGCCTTCATTGTAACAGCCGGGTACCCACCAGTCTGGAATGGGAGTGGTGGTCTTGCCTACCCCCTGCCAGGTAAGAGAGGGGACAGGAATTGGGGCTGCCTTTGATGTCCACGGCCAGCAGTGAGGAGGCAGAGGCAGCAGACGAGCTGCATCCTTCACATCCGATTACATGGCGGCTGATGGAAAGTGACATGATGGGCACAGCGCGGCTGGTGTCCGGTCACATCCTATTGCAGCAGAAGACCGGGAATAAGCAGTTAATCTGCAGCGAGACGCGGCTTGCTTCCCCAAAGCTCAAGCCCCAGACATCCCATTCCTCCTGATTCACAGACCCAGTGGGCAGGGGGAGTGTGAGGGGTTTTGGCACGAGACCTCCGGCCCATTT
>NW_009213628.1:0-2260 GCF_000690835.1 Fulmarus glacialis
CAACCTAAACGATTCTATGATTCTATAAATGGTTGTTCACAATCCTTTAAATGGAGAACAGCTTCCATTGTGGGAGGTCCCATTCCACTGGAACTTTGCATCACATAGCATGTTTTGCTGCTGCTAAATGTAAACAGTATGCACTTTTTAGAGGTGCTGGAAACATGCCCATGTCTCCTCTAGGGCTCACTCTTATAATTTTTTTTCCATACATTAGCTTTAGCATGACTCCACATTCCTCCATGATATACTCTTCCAGCTGCTAGAAGGCCTTAGTAAAGACAACTGAAATTACTCCTTTAGTTTTGGGTAGTTAATTAAACAGTAATTTAAATCTAAAATGTAGTCTGGTGACTTTCCACTATAGCTGACAATATAATCTGCTAGACCCATAGTGTATACATATGTTCTTCTCTCTATTTAGAGGATTCCTGTAAGAAGCCAAGTTAAATGCTTTAAATACTAGTTATTTTGTTTCTCTTCAGTATGCATGTGCAGCTCCTATTAATTATAATGGGTGCTATGTGCAGTTGTCATGGGTAGAATATTAGACAACTAATATTGTTTAACAACACCCCTAACACCCTCTCATTAGCATTTGCTTACATTTACACACATGGGCATATAATCTTGGATTCTTATAGGCAATAATTTTAATGTTATTTACGCTGGCATTGTCTCTAAAGCGATTTCTGGTAAAAATTAATATAGTGGGGGAGGGGACAAAGTGATGGCAATTACCAGTGAATGACATGTGATATGGCATATCACCAAATATCTGCTACTTATCTCCAAAACAAGTCCAACCTGATAATACTTAAATTTGATTAAATCTTATGCATTTCCATTAAAATAAATACCTAGAAAAAGTCATATTAAAGAAATTGCACTCTGTTGATTGAAAGCTTCGTATTACTATGAAGTAATCCCAAGCACATGACCACACTGACATGATAGTAATTGGAATCAATATTGTTTTTTAAATTATTTTGTATAGCAATAGGAAATCCACTTACTACAATTTCAATAAAGTTCTGACACAGAAATCCATCCATTGTACTAGACCTTAAATGCTGTTTTTTAGGCAGAGAACTCAACCCATAGATAACATTTCAGCTATGAAAAGCTGAGGTACACAGAGATATGTGACTTGTCCGGGTTGAAACAGCAGAACAGTGCCAGGAACAATCAGAAATTTTTTGAGTCTTTGCCTGGTTTCTTACCGAAGAATATTCATTTCTGTCAAATGTCGCCTAAATTTCTACATAATTTAACCTTTATAAGAGGCCTTCATTACCTCAAAGATTCCTCTCTGTCTTGCACATACATAAACAACATTCTGTAGCAACCTCATTTTTTTACACTCTACAGTTAATTCTTGAACATATACAGCTATGTCTCACACACTTATGAACTATAATTCATAATGTGAGATGTGATATGTGTATCTCTTTGCATCTTAAAAAGAACTAAATTCAACCACTCTCTTATGTTTGCACCCTCAGTAATTTTGCAGATGACACCAAGCTGGACAGGAGTGCTGATCTGCTCGTGGGCGGGAAGGCTCTGCAGAGGGACGTGGACAGGCTGGATCGATGGGCTGAGGCCAACTGTATGAGGTTCAACAAGGCCAAGTGCCGGGTCCTGCACTTCGCCCACAACAGTCTCACGCAACGCTACAGACTCGGGGAAGAGTGGCTGGAAACCTGCCCAGCGGAAAAGGACCTGGGGGTGCTCGTTGACAGCCGGCTGAACATGAGCCAGCAGTGTGCCCAGGTGGCCAAGAAGGCCAATGGCATCCTGGCCTGTATCAGAAATAGTGTGGCCAGCAGGAGTAGGGAGGTGATCGTGCCCCTGTACTCGGCCCTGGTGAGGCCGCACCTCGAATCCTGTGTTCAGTTTTGGGCCCCTCACTACAAGAAGGACATTGAGGTGCTGGAGCACGTCCAGAGAAGGGCAACGAAGCTGGTGAAGGGCCTGGAGCACAAGTTTTATGAGGAGCGGCTGAGGGAACTGGGACTGTTTAGTCTGGAGAAAAGGATGCTCAGGGGAGACCTTATGGCTCTCCACAACTACCTGAAAGGAGGTTGTAGCGAGGTGGGTGTTGGTCTCTTCTCCCAAGTAACAAGCGATAGGACGAGAGGAGATGGCCTCAAGTTGCGCCAGGGGAGGTTTAGATTGGATATTAGGAAAAATTTCTTCACCCAAAGGGTTGTCAAGCATTGGAACAGGCTGGCCAGGGGAGGGGGGGGGGCACACA
>NW_009213628.1:2473-21761 GCF_000690835.1 Fulmarus glacialis
ACTGTAACCTTCCTTCATATACATACATTTGCTGTCGCGCTGCTAGTGCATTTTACATATCCCCCTCTGCCCTAATGGGTACACGTGCCCTGTTGAATTACTGGTTACTTTTACTCCAGCCATGTTTTTGGACACATAAATGTGTAAGTAGAGTTTAAGTGTTCCCAAGATGTTCAGAGGGAAAAAATCTTCAATTTTTTCTCTCTATCCCGTGCAACATTGCTGGCTTCTGTTTGATTCCTTTCTGTATGTATATGGAGTGGTTGTGGTTGTTTACCCCTTGTGCAGCCCTTTCCTGCACATATACACATTCCACAAAAGTACCATAGCTTGGTGAAAGAATACAATAGAAATAATTGTGTGAACATGAAAAATTCTAAATTTGTCTGGTTTTATGGAAACACTATTCAATAAATGTTGTATTTGTAATAACAGTGCAGAGTGCTACCCAAATAATTATTTAAATAACTTCTGAAAGAATATTACAGCTGGTTAAATAATGAATGTATGTATTCATGAACAACATAGGAATACAAAAATATTTTGATCATATATGCAGACCACTCAAATTGTGCCATTTGAATGTCCAGTTCGGAAGCTTGAATACCACACACAAAATAAAGTAGTTTTGAATATTCATAGTCCTCCATTTATTAATTCCTGATTAAATTAATCTTAAAAAGTGAGACTGTTTCATAGAGCAAAAAGCTCTTATTTCCTCTACCACTGGTTGCCCACACACTTGCCGATATTTCAACTAACAATTTGTGTGAACTTTTATCATGTTTAGTATTTGCACAATATTAATTTACTGGTTCTAAATAAAAAGGTATCTAGGTGCCTATGCTATAATAAATATTGTGGTGCTTGGCCTGATGCTCTGAAAGATAAACAAGTTACTTCCAGGTAGGGCACATTCTTCTCACCTGGTATTCAGGAAGCAGCCTGACACTGTATTTGTTAAGAATCTTATTCTTTGTGTTTAACTTATTGTTACATCTTTTAAAATGTGCAAACAGTTACAGTAGTTTTATACACAAAACCACAGGTATCATTTCAGCTGTCAAATTTCCAGGGGCCTGCGGCGGCGCCGAGTTGAATTGGTGTCCTGTAGTGACATCTAGTGGGAGCTGGAAATCGCAGGGCTCGCTGCTTTCGGCACTTGCGGCTTCCGAAATGATGAAGCTGTGGCACCAAAAATTGACATTTGGAATATTTTTCTTCCCCGCCAAAAAAAAAGGTTTTACATGCGTTCTCCAAAATTTCTATCTTAAGCAGATATGCCGATGGATGAAGTTTATACTTGTTATCTTTGAGCTGTTAGGTATCACCATAGAAAAACTACAAAAAGGTTATTTAGGCCAGGTTTAACCGACAGATGGTCACTCACCTCCTCTTTGAGATGTTTCTTTTCTGTCTCACTTCCCCTGCTTTCTCTACTTAATAGTATCTCTAAAAATAATCCTTAGAAATAAAACATTGTTACTGTTATATTTTAGCAATAAATAATTATTTTAATAAGTTATTCATATAAGTCACTTTTACTTTATATGAACAATGTTTAGGTCTAACTCTATCGACAAATCTAAAATCAAATTGCAATCTAAATTACTCAAATCAGGTTTAAGTAATTTTTATTGTTGGCCAGCAGCCCAAACTAGTTTCACCATGTTTGACTCTGTTCATAAAATATGACCTTGGATTTGGGTCCCATACTTTGCTACCGCCCAGCAGAAGATGTAAAATGAAAAGGCTTTTAAAATCCAAGAAGGTAGACATAATTCCACCTCACACTAAGCAGAGCATTCATGTGGGGAAAAGCCTTTATTTTGCTCCATTTTCCTTCCACCGTCTCTCCACTCTTAACACAGTAAGCCAATTCCTTGGAGAAAATCTCTTTAAAACACACAAGCTACTGTAATGCAGAACAGACTCATAGGAACATGAACACATAAGCCTTTCCTTTGCTTAACAAAAGAAAGCCGGTTAGTGTCAGGCATCATCATGTCTGTAAAAAGTGTTGTAGCTGGTTACCTACGTAGCAATTTTCTAAAAATACGTATCTTAGCCTCTTCTCAAATGTATTCCTGAGTTTTGTACTTGGCTCTCCGGAGATTTGTTTGTTATTCAGCATACTTGTAAAACAGTGTCTGTTAAATATGAAGAAACTGCCATTTTGCTTCTGTAATATTGCATTGCAAAATGAAAAGGTTTTAATTTTTATGAACAGTTCTGTAACAGATGTTTTTCTGTGATAGACATTCTGTTGAGACTGCAGCAGAAGTGGTTGAACAGAGATGAATAACATACCTGAAAAATAATCTAGGATTATATTAATCTTTTTCAGTGTCCACCGTTTGGAAACCATGGAAATTTTCTTAAAACCCAAATTACCTTCATCACCAAAACTCTTGAAATGTGATTCCAATTCACAGAATAGCTATGAATTGTGGAGACCTAAGCAGAGTCTCAGGAATCTTCCCCTAAATTGACAATCTAATGACGTGGAGATTTCAATTCCATTAGAGTACAGATAATTTCTAAATCACAAATGAACAAGAAAATATATGGAAAACAGCAGAGAGAGGAAGAGAAGCAAGAAAATCACTCAAGAATAATTCTGGTTCTGCTTCTCTGTGGTGAGATCTTTCAACACAATCTGAAACCACAGAAAATTTGCTCTATGTGGTGGTGGGTCACATGTGCTGTAATATCTTTGATCTACCTGTTATTTGGCTCTGAATATTGTCTGAGAAAAGGAACTTTACACCAAGTTATTGTTATTCATTATAATAGATTTCAGAGTATTGGAATCATGTAATAACGATGCACGTGGAATGAAGTTTTTTTGCAATTTGGAAAAAGTAAGTTAAAGCAAGAAAGCCAAGAATACTGAACTGTAATGTGGAAGAAAATAGAAAACCAGATTAATTCAAGGGTGAGGTATGTATACGAAATCTATACCGTTAATATTAAACCTCTAGAAAATACTTGTCAGTAATTTGAACAGATTCCCTGATTCTTTCTTGCCATCGGGGATGATCTAGAAAGATTATCTAAGAATGATGAAAATAATTTTGCTCAGGTTTGCATAGTTAGCTTATATATTTAAAGCATTTGTTTTTCTAATACATAGCACAAACTGATGCAGAATCAGAGAAACCTAAGAAATAAAAATGTACTCAGCACATTTCTTTGGCATAGGATACATACAGGATTTTTCCTGAAGCACATTTCTTTTTGTCAAGTTCAGTTTAAAAATTCTCTTTTGATGGCATTTCCATCATTTCCCTCAGGAAATCACTCCTCTGAATAGTGTATCATTTTCTCAGGGAATTTTTCTTATGATTAACCTAAATATTTTCTCTCTTGCTTTGGCTGATTAGCTTTATCTACCTTTCCACGGATTTTATCACTCAGCTAGCAGTATTGTGGCCTACATATTATGGCTATTCAAGTTAATATATTTCTGTTGACTAAACACCATGCAAGTGTCAACTCCTGAAAAGGATCAGAGTCAGGAAAACCCTTTGTATCTTCTACTTCCAGAAGTTAGAACTTCTGAGAGGTACGAACTTCTTAATTTTTGTGTTTCTTAGGGGTAAGATGCCATACTCTGTATTTGGAGAAGGAGCACCTGCCCCACCTGCTTAACAGAAAACTGTCTGAAGGGTCTGGGCTGAAAGTGGGGAGAACGCTGTTTTCCACATACCGGTTTTATTGCTGTGCGGTGCCCCAACCTCTCTCCAAGTTTCCATATTGTAAATGTAACATTTGGGAGGAGCTACATCAGGCACACAGGGCATCACGTTACAGGGAAGCTGTGGTGCTGCTTGTGTTTGCGTCACTCAGGGAGGCCAAGGGCCGAAGGCGTGACTCTTGATATGCCAAGTGTAAGAGTTGACAGCGATTGAAGTGCTCAAAGTATTAGTCTGTTCTCCAGAAGTAGTGGATCCAAGATTATTAGCTCTGGAGGCATATATATGCACATATGCAAACTCGTTGTGTAAATGCACAGCATGTTTGAAGCATCCTGGGAAAAATTTGGCACAAACATAGGTGAATTTATTGTGTATGTGCTATAGATCTGATCTATTCAGGATGTATTCGACTCACTGTGGAAACAGTATGGCCTTTATGCATATATGCACTGGCCATTCATTATATACCTGGAAATCCAGTAGATCACCATCTAAATGGGTAAAGTGAAAGGTTAAAAGCAGAAATCTGTTGTCAAAATTGGTATGACTGGCAGATTTTTTCCATTCTTTTGTTTTTACTCTTCACGGACCTGATTGGTTTTGTGTGCTTCTTCTCTTGTCAAAGATTCATCTGTTCATATTAGTTCTGTGAAGTGACTCTTAACATGAGCTTTCTCACCTGGATGGACGATTGTGTCTCCATCTTTAAGCTGTATCTTACTGAATCATGAACCATAATTTTACTAGTAGTTATTGATCTTGCTATGTCTCCCATAGCGAAGCAATACCTTCTATATTTAAAAGTGGTACAAATGACCCAGGTGTTTTAAATATATTTTAGGTAAAATTTATTGGCTTTACTGCTTAGCATACCACCCCTTTTATAACTATTTGGAAAGATGCAATGGAATATTTGATGAAGCAAGCTTTTATAAAGAAGACATTTTTTAAATAGCAAGGCTAATGACTAGGTATATGAATTGACGATTAGCATTTATGACTTCCACAGATTAAATAAAAATATAAATGTCTTTTAAGATCTAAGCAATCCTTTGGAAGCCTTAATAAAATGTGTCATCAGGTTCAAATTAGATTACATATAATGGGAAGCTACAGTTATGATATTTTCCTTATATATCCAAAGAAGACATGAACAGAAGTGAAACAGCTGGAGAGGAAAATGAAATGTGTATTTTCTCTCAGGTGAAGGAATATATAAGAGGTTTCCATTTATCTATCTGTCTATCTATCATGTAGCAATATTAGTGCCTCTAGAGATAAAGATGAAGCTTCTTTCCTGGGAGAAAGGAATATATTTTCGTCCTCATAGATAGAATTTCCTTAGAAAGATGTGAAAACATTCATCGTAATTACATTTTCAGAAAGTATGTAAAGAACATGGAATATAATATCCCATTTTCTGTAGACTTAAGAACCATAAGAAACACAGTAATATTTTGGGTTTGGAACATTTTGAGACTAAAGGCAGAACTAAACAAGGCAGAAAAAGGAAATTTGCAAAGGTGGTTTTATTTCACATGTATAGATCAATCAATTAATTTTGCCAATCTAGTAAATTGCTTATAACAAAGAGCTGAATAATCCCATTATAATCAGTTAAACTATTCATGTGCTTAAAATTAAGCATATACCAATGAGTCATGGATCTTGACCTATAATCAAATGTATCCTCAAACATTTAAAAAATGCAGCATCCATAGAAAAGCATTCATTCTGATGCTTTTTTTGAGTTCATTTTCAATAGCACCTATGGCCACAGGGAATTCAGTATTCTTTTTGATTTAGGAGACAGGAAAACACACCAGTACTATATTAAGAAGCAATATTGTTGATCTTAATGTGTATTTTAAAACAATGATAAACTTGTAGCAATAACAATTTCACTGTTAAAAGCATCGCAACAGTAATTTTGTGTGTGTGTGTGTGTGTGTTCTCTCTCATTTCTGTTAGGGTTCTGCTATGGTGTTACAATTGTTTGGTTTGTCCTTTTCTGCACAGCTGCAGGGAGACAGACTTGCTTCTCAGTACCTAAGGAAAAAGAAATTACATACGCCGTTTTTGTAAGTCTTACGTGATATCTTTTGTTATATTATTTGCATGTTTTTCCTTTCAAAATAATAAGGCAGGAACATCCTACTTAGTTGAACTTATTTTTAAAAGTAAGCAAACAAAATAAATTACTTAAAAGACATAAAATAAGTCAATCACAAAGTAGCATACAGTTAACAAATATATGATGACTATACAGCTAAATGTTACCAGGTTGGTACGCAAAATTGTTCTTGTCTGTCTCAAATGTTGCACACAGTGATTGAGGGAACACATACCGACTTTGCATCAAGGTGTCCTACTTTCTAAGAAATCAACCAGAAATAAAATTAAAATGCAGACCTTAGTTGCCTTCACTATCTTTTTAATGAGGTCTTCAAAATACAAATGCACAAAGCCACATCTCCTATCAGTGTACTATGCCAGTAATTTGCCAAGAATGAAAAGCAAAGAATTTAAGGCCTAAAGACTTCTTCGTGTTAAGAAGGCCTGAAATGTTTATCATGCATGTTTTGTTTTTTAAAATCATCCTTGCTTTTTCAGTTGATGAATGTGAAGTCTACTGTTTCTTTTTGTAGGTTATATTACTTGTAGGGCCATGGGGATGACAGAGTTGGGTTTTAAAGACCTACTCTTGCTGCTGTAAACTGTAACCCAAACTGCACTTATACCTGCATGAAATTGAGTATGTAAGTAGTAACATTGATACCAGCATGGCTACTTTTTGTTTAAAATAAATTATTGCACCAAATAAGGAAGAGACTATAGCATTCTCTCAATAGAACCAAAAGTATCATCCCTTCTTTCAGGATCAGGGAATGTGAAGAATGCAATAAATAAAGGTTTTTCTTTCAACTGTTTGTTAGACGTTTATGATAAATGCTAACAAAGTGGAATTAAATAGTAAGGGTCTTTAAAAAGTCTGTTGGACATTCCCTTACTCAGTTTGACAGCTTCAATTAAAAACTTTTGCTTTATTGTCCCGGTACCTGTCCTAAATTCTTGTTCATCCCACCATGAGTTGGGATGAACAAGAGTTCCTACTGTGCTGTCATGCCACCCAAGAAAAGAATGTGTAAGATTAGACAGTGAACCACAAAAGCTCTAGTTGACCAAAGGACCAACAAGGTTGTCTGACTGTTGTCACATAGAAAATTGAATCTGGCTCTTAGTAAACTTTCCTTCTCAGTAATGTCCATGCTTGCTATTGTCTTGGGTATCTCTGACCACATGCTCTACTTGGAAATGCTTATAGAAATGAAAAATGCCCTTTCTGATGTATCTGAGAGCACTTTCTGGTTTTCCTGCTTGCTTAAACCTAAATGCCAAAGTAAAATCCCATTAAATTAACACAGGAAGGAGAGCTACTGTTCAGACTTATCCTCATCACCTTCATCATTCTGACATAGTAAAGATGTCTTTCAAAAGCAATGGTCATCAATAATCTGTCACAAAATGCCCTGGCAGGTGCCATTGCCAGGTACAAGGTTACAGAAGAACCTTTAAAGACCCAATTAATATTCTTCTATCCAATTCTGCTCCCAAGGTCATGGCTTTAAGATTCTATCCTATTCTATCAGAGACAGGATTCACTCAAGCTAGTCTCTGACTTCAAATACACAAACTTGGGTACCAGGATTTTACATTTTCCTTCTTCTGGAAGAAGATGAAAAACTCTCCTTTTCCTAATGCCACCTATCACCTCCTAATTTCCTGTCACCTCTGATAGCCAGAAATACAGCTGAAAACTATCATATTTGCTAGTCTCAAGCTTGCCTCAGATGTATAGTTTTATCTTTAGCATTAGGGAACTAAAATCAGTTAACACTGCTGAGAAGTCTTGAGCTGGCTCTGAATCACTTCTGCCAACCTCTCTGAATTCTGTTCAGCAAGTCCCCACTGACAGTAAGCCTATTTTTTTAGAAGCATTACGGAACCCAGAGTAGGAAGATGAAACTGCAATGATGATGTGATGCATTTGAAATAAACTTCCTCCAGTCTTTTTGCTTCTTTCCTAACTTGGGTTCAAAATGTTTCTTCCCAAATTTTCCTTTGATCAGAGAGGCACGAGGAAATGCCTGGAACTTTGAATTGCTCATCAGCACTGCCTCCAGTACCTGGGCTGCAGAAAGGTTGCTGTTGGATTACAGCTGCTCCTACCCACAGTAAACAAACCAGGGAATATAAAGAACTCAATCCTAGTCTCAAGGGATTAGTAGAAAACTCTACTCACAACCTGGGTTGGTGCCACATCATGCAATGCTAGGTGACCAGCAAGTGAGTTCCTGCATCCCAGGAGAAAGCCACATGCCAGGCCTGCAGTTTCTATAAAGAGTTAACTAGCTCTTTCAGGATGTCATCTGACCCATTCCCAGGATCCCTAGTGGGGTCCTGCTCCTACCCCAGCTGCTGTGTTTAGTCAGCTGAGTACCCTTCCTGTGTGGTGACCTCCCATTTATTTACATACCTTAATACCTGTCTTCTTGTTGGCACGATCGCTCCTACCAGATCTAAATCTGTACTGAATTCTGGCTCATAAACCTTACTGATGACTTCTTTAAGGCAAAAAATAGCCAAAGGTTCTCAAGGAGGTAGAGCCAAGGTAATACATGTAGGACATTTTAACCTTTATGTCTTTGCCTGGGTCCAGCCAAACCCTGTAACTAACTACAAAGGGAGGTGTGAATTACCCACCAGTCATAAAGCTTTCAGGAAAAGGAGAAGAGACAATTCCATAGTTTTTCCATAAAATATAGCTGAAAAGTTAGCTTGGAGAATAAAAAAGAAAAAAAAGTGTTCCTCAGGTTTTCTTTATATCATATACAGAAAAGTCAAAACAAATAAAAATGCACAATTATTTTTTCCTTTAACCAGTCACCTATAAACTACAATTTTATTTTTAATCCTCTTCTGTTTAAACAGCAGACCTATTTTTATGTAGTACTTCTGTTGGCGATTTTCCTCCAAGTGCTTTGAATGTGTTCATAATAAGAGTGTTAGTTTAGTGATTGCTGCACTAATGTGATGTAAGGAATGAAAAGAATGATTCATTTCTTATTCTAAAGCTTTAAATACAAATTAACACAAAAAAAGCCCCACTAATCTTCTTTGGGGGGGATTTAGATGTTACAGTATTACCCAGACTACTTAAAAGCAATAAAAGAAATAACCTTAGAAAATTAAGCAAAATGAATTTTCAATTAGTTTCAGAAACCACGACAAATGCATTTTGAAAGGAAAGAGTAAAATGCAACTTTGTTCAGTATAAATTGAAATTGCCTTTTGTGCTTAATATAGATCACTTATAATTAGCTGAAGATTTTGTTCTGGTTTGAAACAAAGTTCCATCTTGAGATTACTATGTACTGTGTACACAGAACTTTTATCAAGAAAGGCTGGTGCTGCAGGGTTTGCTTTGACAGCCTTTATCATAGCTTTATAGAAATGAAAAGTGAAAGAACACAGCTGGTTTTAACAATGGGGCATGTTCAACATTACACCAAAACACATTAGATATTGCAAAATATTGCACATTGTATTTATAGCTACATGCAAGTTTTTGAAATTCATGCTGATGCTGCTCTAATCCAGCTTCTTAGAACAATCTGTCCCCTAATGGTGGAATTAGATTCCACTTTGAGAAAGTACTTTTTAAACCAGTGGCAGGAGGGTCGGATTCAGAGCACTGATAGCAAAATAATAAATTTAAGCATATTCTAAAAGCACTTCGTGGTGCATTTGAAGGTTTCTCTCAGACCCTGAAACTACATTTGCAGTGCTCTGTTTGTCATTATGCCTTATTGTTTTTGAAAATGCCATTATGAGAACTTCCTGGCATCCAGCCATGAGGCCCTGTGAATTATGCTTATAGTAAAAACATCTAGGATGAGATTCCCCAAATATATTTAAACAGCAGGTCCAACACTTAAGCACCACTGAAGGCTTCAGAAACCCCACTCATTGCTTCATCATCCTTGAATTATCTAAATTTCATAAATTCTGCTGAACATACACAAGGTCACTTAAATCTTGAGGTCACCAATCAGTGTAACAACACCTAAACCTTTGCAAATAGATTAATCAATCTGGCATTTTTGGTTTGTTTTGGGACATGGGGCCTTTTTTTAGCTACTCAGAGCACACCACACAAAAGACAGCAGAAAAGAGCATTCTTTTTTCTAGCAGGCTGCTGGTTACAGCCTTCACCAAATGTATGAGAAATTGAGAATCTAATTTGTCCTCTCCCAGTTTAGGAGACAATTTCAACACAGATCTACCTTCTATGGAACCATTCTTAATATAGTAAAAAACAGAGAACGGCTCATAGAAGAAAGCGGCTGTATGGCATTAAATGAGAAGCTTTTAAGTAGATCAGTGCATGTTCTGGTTTAAGCAATAATCCATAAATCACTAAAGTCAGTGAAAGACTCAAATTTAAAGGATTCTGATCTTTATTTTATAAACCCCTCTGGTTTGTGTATTTGTAAGACTGTAAGGCTGAAGTAAAAATGAAGGACTACACCCTTGCCAATGAGAAGGGGCATTTCCATTTTAGTATGATTTTGTCCCCTAAGCACTCTTGGATGATGGAAATGGCAGATCTAGAAGATATTACAGCCTCAGAGAATAATACAGTTTTCTTTCTGTCCTCCGTCCTTCCCTCTCTTTTCCAGAACTTTTGCAAAACTATTAACTCTAATGTTGTGGGACTGTATTAGACCTGTGACAAGGAATTGCCACTTTCATAAGACTGATGGCAGTCTTAAAGGTTGGCATACCCCAATAGAAAAACTATTCTCAGGCCCCTGGAGGAAATTAGAAACAATAAGGAAGGGGCTCTGAGCTGGTCAGTCTGCTTACACAGAAAATAATGGCAGAGAAAAATGCTACGTTGTACTACCTTATCTGTAGACGTGTAGCATTCAGTACTGGAAAATCACAATCAAGTTTAAGGGAAGAAGCCTAGCAGCATTTTATTTCATATGTTCTAGATGAGGTAACTGTATGAAACATTAAACAGGTTCAGTTAGCAATGCCTCTCTTCTTGAAGGTGTGGTTCAGTTTGATTATACCTGCTGGTAATGATTCTCCATCTTTAGTGGCAAGATGCAAATGTGGCTAACGTCTGCAAAGCTAGCGAAACTCTCCTTCTCCCACTGCACAATAAGGGCTGATCCTTTCTGCTGCCCCTACAGAAGCCTCCTGAGAACAGTTCCCAGCCCGTCCTATCCTGTGCACCATGCCTGCTCTTGGCAAGGAGAATGCCAGCTGATCCAGGCCAAAAATACACCAAACAATTAAACAATGTGGATGATCACAGGCAGTGAGAGAACTCAAGCCCTGAAAGGTTTAGTTAATTCGTATAGATTTAGCCGTTGCTTACGTAAGAGATTATAGATAGGACTGCTCCTGATTTACTATAGCAGCGAAAGCATATTGATACCTAATGTGGAACAGGTTGCTCTTTATGATGTTTGGAAGAGATTGCAATCTGCTGCTGCAAAGTCAAACTCATTCCAGATTGAATCTTTTGATCTCATTGTATGTGATCAAAAAAATTCAGTGAAAGTCATTTTCAATGAAAAACTGAGATAATACTCCTTTTTTTCAGTATTTTTGCTTATATTTGTAGACAGGCTTTGAATCCATTATTATAAGCTTGACAATAAACAACAGCTGAGACTGAAATAACAAGATTAATATTTATAAATGCTATCAAATATCTTTGTCTACCCAGTGGTATACTGAATGTAATTTCAATATCAGAAGGCAATCCTATGTCATTAAGAATAAAATGATGAATATTTTCCATATGTAATGAATACATTCCATTGCTGAGCTGTGGAATGCAATCTTCATGTGCTCTAGTTTGGTTCTACTGATGTTAGCAACTCAGATGACCTGGCAGACACTCTGGTGCTCCACTGTGAAAGTTCAGTCTCTTTACAAGCATGAGTATCAGAATGCTGCTGATTTAATTAGCTTGACAAAGGATTCTAATAATGAATTATTATATAGATATTCTAACCTATTTAACATTAGCACCAGTACTTGTACTCAAGAAGTACAAATGCTGGGGGTAAAGTTATTTGATAGACTGTGACGCCATAAATAATGGATATTTAAAACACTCCGGGTTTCAAATCAGAAATTGCCGCTATTAAGATAGTCACGGTATACCTTTGGTTACATGAAATCATTAAGCATGGGCTTTTCTTTTTTTTTTTAATTCCACGTAGTGGAGTTACTGCACTAATGGTGGCATGTGAAAACTTGAAAAAAGTGTAAATCTTACATTTTCCATCACCATAATTACTAGATCAGTTTTGTAAATGAAGGGTAAGAGTATGATTTCAGTGTTTGCTTAACTCAGCTGTGGGAAGCTGGGTATCAGTAATAAAAAATACTAAATATGAGAAGGCATGAAAGCTGGATACCAAGTGTAGCCAAGCTCCCTAGCTCATATCTACAACCAGTCCCCTTTCTACAATTTATGGCTGATGTGTACGTTTCAAGAACTGCTTGGTTAAAATGGTAATTTGCTTATTCCATGCACTGTGTGGAGTTTGTTTATTTTGTAACATATGTTATTTCTACACAGAGTAATGACTAGCTATGTGAATGATACGATATGCATATTTAACTGCATTAGTTCATCATGTGTTATTAAAGTTCAGAAGGTGAAAATGTGTTTTCACTTCTGTTGGTTTTCATTTTCTAAAGACCAGTTTTGTCTTGGCAGAGACATTATGCTGAACTGTGTCTAATGATAATACTTCATTTAGGTGTAGTACTTCACATTTATGGATGCAAAATCAGAGCCCTCCACATTTTCAGGATTGACTTGGCAGTAACAATGTTGTTCTGCATAAAAAGGAGCATCACTTACTCACGGATTGTGGAAACAAAATAATTTATTTTCCCTGGGTTTTGTTAGGGTTTTTTTTCTTAACTTGCTGAAAGAAACATATTGCATAATAAATTAGGCTGATGATAAAATTCTAAATGAATGTATGTTGCAAATAAATTATTATATGGCCAATCTATATCTTAGTCATATGCATCCTTTTAGAGTTTGATGATAGATAAAACATTACATTGGCTAGTCACATCCCATAACTATTTTTTCTGGCTTAAGCATTTATGAAGACAAAAGCAAACCATGATGTGGAAATACAGTTAATGACTCTAATATCAAGGATCTGCTTAACATAATACAAGAAATATAGATGCAACACATTGTTTGATATGTTTGATTTGTAAATCTGATGAAGGAAACTTTTATAATAATCTTGATTGGATTGGGATTTTACCGAAAGTCCTCTCTCCCTACTTTGGAGTACAGGTCTGAAATGTTTGGTGTCTGGACATTCTGTCCTAATCGAGCAAAAAAATTTTTTTGAAATGTGACTGTGGTAGAATAGAGCAGAACAGTAACAGCAATTAAAAAGATTAACATGCGGAGAAATTGCAGCAACCTTTATTGTACATCAGAAAGCATTCCTACAAGTTTCTTATCACAGAAAATGAGGGGTATATGTGTTCTTCTGGTTTCCTAACAACCGTGTCTACAAGTGTGGCTCATGCTTGTGAATGTGAAGCATGCCCACCAACAAAGGTTGCAAAACATCGTTTCAATTCAGTGTAGTTGTTAGGTATATGATAATGTTGTCATTTAATGATACAAGAGCATATGAACTTTGAAGTCCGAAACATCAACCAGTTATGAGTATACACAAAGGATCTGAAATGCTACTGTATACATAATCTAACTCTCAAGATGGCATGAATCTTTATGTAAAGTGTTTCATTATATAATTTATAGGGAAAGGAATATGTGAAATATCAATTTATTGCAAATGTAAACACAAAAGCATTGAGATAGTACAAGTTTATGATCTAAATTTTTTTTCAAATCAAAGCTACAAAAGAAACAAGAAATTTAAGAAGCTGAACTATGAATAATACTCCTTAATATTAAAATATTATGTACACTTACAACAATTTTACTGAAAAAACTATTGTTACATTTTGCTGAAGATTTTTGAACCATGAAATATTTATATGAATAGAAATCCACATATTGTTTGACAGTTGTATAGAATTTACCACGTTGAGACGATGCCATTGATCAGTTTGCTGAAAGAACCAAATTATCATTTAGATTACTGAATATACAAGAGCATAAACGAAGTAAATAATGCATTACAAATACATAACTGAATCCAATAAGCCTATGATATTCTTGCTAATGTTCAATTTGTCTTAGCCAAACTTGAATAAATAAATAAATAAATGGGCTTTGAAGTGGGCCTTATAAGCCAAGACAGGAGGCCTCCAATTTGTTAAGATATGCATGCAAGACATGCCCTGCTGGGGTCGGACTAGTAAGTTTGGCTATCCAGAGCAGTATTCTGTCTCCAACGACAGCAATAGGAGATGATATTTACTGAAAGCCGGTAAGCCTGGCCACTTCCTGCAGTCCATCCCCTTCCTGCTCCCCAGCATCCACAGCTGTTTCAGGGGGTGCTAGAGGGTACATCCCTGCCTGTTTTCATTAGTATTTGTTTATGGACTTTTGTCTGTGAATTTACTTAATTCTTTTTTGGATTAGACTTTTGTACTTAGGAAAGATCCAAGCTATCCTCATAGAGCCACTTCACATTTACACTAAGTTGCTCAGCTGATCTTAATTTCTGCCAGTAGAAAGAACAAAGAGAAAAGCAGTCACCTAACATAGCCAAGTCAAGAACAATTATTGAGTAACTTAGCAAATAAATTATTAGATTGTACCTGAAAACAAATAGAAAACCAGTGCACTTAACACATCAGCAAAGGTCTATGTTACTACATTACTAGGCAAAAAATGTGCAATGATCCAGAACTGTGAGAGGATGCTATACCGTTACACTTTGCCATCAACAAAGGAAGTTGTAGTGGTATACAGACCCTGAGGATTATATACAACCTTACACTAAATACTCATGGAAAAATACTTGAGTGCTGATGCACAGAAATTAAAAAAAACCCAAACAACCAACTATTATCTCCTTCTTGAGTGAATTTACTGAATGTAGAATTCAGTTTGATGAAAAATATTAGTATAGATGACAAAGTATGATTCAAGTTAGGTCAAAAATACAAGAAGCTCAATTTATTTAATATCTCACAGTTTCAGTTTTGAAAATTGTGCTGCTTAGTAAAACAAACTGTTATAATCAATAAATACCTTCCAGTTAGCTGTAGGAAAGTGCTGATGAATGTAGAGGTTGTTTAAATATGTTTTTATTTTCCCTGGGATACCTATTAGATATGACTTTAAGCAAGAGCATGTGTGTGTGAATGAGATTAAAATCCTTTTCTGCTGTTGGAACAGACCTGCTTTTCGATAATTTTGTGTCAACTGTTTTCAGGAAAAGAAAACTGTTGAATTAGCTCAAAATAGCAGAATTAATGTAGATTCTGCCATCAGCAGTTGATGTAGGACTAGCTAATTTCCCATGTTGGGTGTGTTGTTATGCCTGTAATGCTAAGGGTTTTGAAGGTGGGAAGTTGTCATGTTTTTGTCAACATTGCGTAAGGTGATGTCTTTGTTAATAATATATATTTATATTACCTATATATTTATATAATGATACATGTTATTTTATTACAGTGTGTACTATATATTGATAATACTAAAACAAGACTTACTAATGAGGATAAGGAAAATGGTTCCTACTTTTATAAACTTTCTATAAAACACATGAAGTAGAAAAACGTGTTCAATGAATGAGTCAGGTGTCCACAGTAGCAATTTTTTATATTTAGTGAAACCAAGACACTTGCTATTTCACCATCAGAATACCGAATACAGTAAAAACTATTAGAACAGTAAATGATAAGAAAAGTTGTGATCCTAGTTCATAATTTTTTTCCATTTCTTTGCCTTCTGTAAGAGATTAAGCTTACTCACAACAGCTTTGTGTGACAGGAAGACGATGAACTACAGGCAACAAATTAGTATTAACATACACTTTAAATGTACGTGTGGATATGACGTAGGACAAGGCTGGATTCAGAAATTAAAACTTATGACTTTAAACAAAAATGATTGGGTATTTTCATAGAATATTTCATCCCATTACTTGAAAAGGATTGCTTCATCATCTTTAAAATATTGTGAGCCATTCATTTTTGGAGAACATATTAAGAAAAAAATTACTTTTTTAACCTTTGTGCTTATGTTTATCATACTCCTTCTAGAAACTATAGTCTTACAGTCTTGCATTTTCTGTTCCTGTGATTTCTTTTAACTTCTGCAGCACAATCTCTATGTAGAGAAAACCTCCCTGAAGTCTATATAAAATCAGTAAATTACTAATTACAGAATGAGTTTGATGGTATTTAAAACATATCAGTTCTCTTCTGTTTAATTCTGTGAAGCTCATTGGTAAAACACACATAATAAAAACCCTTTGTAATGAATTGTATGACATATTTCTTCATTTGTTCCTCTTTTGCCTTTTTTCACTGGCATTCTGGTTTGCTGATAAAAATAACAAATTACAAGTTTGCAAATTGTAATAGCCTGTTTGCCAATCATAAGACATTCTTACCACTTCCAATGTATCTTGTACTATTTGTGAAAGCATCAGATTGATGGCCTTGAAATCTGACCTTTTCCACTACCAAAGGATGGGGGGTGGTGGGAAGAGGGGGAATTTGAAATTCTCCACATTGTCTTACAAGTGTTAAATCACAATGCATTGGCAAACAATGCTTTAAAGGACAAGCTCAGAGCCTTTGATTCTCAGCAATCTGTTGTTTATAAGACCACTGAATTTTGCTTAAAGCCATGAAAAATGAAATAGAGAAATTGAGCAATATGTATTGCATAACAGAGTCTTGGTTAAGTAGTACTGCCCATACGCGCCTGAAAGTTCAGGACCTGTGGAAAAGATAATGGAAAGAAAGTGTGCAGGTTATTTCAGTCCTTGGCTTTTCCATTAAAAATATCTTTGATCTGTATCTCCAAAATTTCATAGTTCATTAATAGTAAATTAGAGCACATACAGAATTGGAAATGTTTTTTCTATTAAATATCAGCAAGCCTTTCCTGCAAACAACAGCACGTCTGTTATCAGCTGTCCTTTGTACCATGGAAATTTGTTGTATTAAAGGATTAAACACCATTTACGCCCTTGGTTTGCCTTTCTACAGTAGATTTTCAGACTAACACGGATTTACTGTAACACAGAGTCCTACTGCAAAAAGAACTAAGGCTGTCTTCCTACGTATTCCTCCAGCCCTACATTACAGGATTCCTCCATCCATTACAGGATCAGTCACTGTGCAGAAAGGTTGGGATGTACTATTATTCTATAGGCCAGAAGTTGTATAGGCATTTTTATTAGGTACTGTTAATAATAAGCCATTAGCCTAATGGAGAGATACTTAATCTTCAAAACTTCTCAAACTTTTTTAAGTCAGTTGAGAAAATTTCTCATTTAGGTATTTTGTTGTCTGTAGACAATTTTGTACCTAATGTCTCAAAGGTTATACAATATCACTAATCCTGTCAGTAGGATGGATGGTGTTTATGGAGATACATTTAAAAAACCCAAAGCAGGACGTAGAGATAGTGACTGCCATGTCTGTGAATATTTTGCATTAAGGAGAGTTGGGTAAATTGTCCTGACTTCTCACCCCAGTTTTTTGTGGTGGTTTTTTTTTATGCCTTGGTTCTTCTTCTAGTGTATGTACTCTAAAGATAGGGTCGGGTGGGGGAGACTTTGGGGAGGGAGTAATTGTCTGTATAATCCTTGTTATTATATCCAAAGTGATAGTTGAGGGCTAGGAGCTGAAACAATATTTTATGAAAGTATCATGTTGAAGTTTTTGCAGGTTTCAAAATATTTAAATATGTAAATTTCAATGAAGAGACTTCAGATTTTTTGATAGCCTAATGATTTTAAGCATCTCATTTCTAGTCAAACACTGACAAAAGATGTTCAGATTGCAGTGTGAGATGGTTTCTATGGTTACAGTTGTTTCCTAGCATTTTAGTGACATCTTTTGTGAGCATTGGCTGCTTCACTTATTTGTCACTAATGTATGTGTAGAACTATAGTTAATAGCCTTGGGCGGACAATTTTTTTTTTCTCTGAATGGTGGTATTGTTTTTTAGCAGCATTTTTCAATAAGGTGACAATGCACTAGAATACTAATGGTATGTATGGTATTTTAAGATGTCAAGTTTTCAATAAAATGGTAATGAAAATTTTGCATTTTATTTAATAGCTAAATATTCATGAATTTTTCACAGCATGATCAAGTGAGCAAAAAAATAAAGAAACTGTACAATGTGTAATACTAAACATCATAAATTTAACTTATTTTCATGGAGTCTGTTCAAGACTTTTTAATAAGTAGCTCTTTATAGATTTAAAACAGCTGAAATAAAGGTATGTAAAACTGAAGCTTTAAATTAATTTAAAATATTTTTATATATCTTGTTTATATTGTAGTGTGAATGAAACATACATTATGAATAATATCCTACATGTGCAGAAAAACTGTTATGACCAAAGACTGGGCACTTATGTGTGATAAATTAGGGTAAATAATTATATATGCAGATGCAAAGACTACTCTAAGTCAGAGACTATTTTGTTAAAAATATTTGGATTTATTTGAATTTATTTAATCACAGTGTTAAAGTGTGAATTATGAACAGCTAAGAAGAAATGGGTGCAGCATTATAATTTGTAGAGCATAGTGCTATCAATTCCTCAGCATATTAAGGGTTCGGTTCTGTTTCTATGTTAAACAGTAGGAGTTTTGCTGTTGTCTTTAACAGAAGCAGAATTAGGTTATCAAGTGAGTTAATTCCCTATACATTGCCAGTGCCAGTAACCATACGTGCAGTGATTTATGACATGATTTCCCCCTTTAGCTTGTACTTACAATGCTCTCTTTTGCTGAGAGGTAGCCACTCTATGCTGGGCATTTTTTGTCAGCCAAGTCAGTATTTTAAATGTAGATTTTTAACATGCAAGTATAAAACGCGTTATTCAGCAGCAACACAGTAAAGGAACACTGGGCTAAGGGTTGTTTCTCCTCTGCGTATGAGGGAACTTCCTACGGATTCAGTTCCAAATCATAAGAACCTATACCATCAACCCCATCACTGTTGCATGATTGCAAAACATATTTTTCCTTACTGCTAATTTCTTTTTTTTTTAAAGGTTGGTGTGTTATTTCAAGTTATTCATTCTACATATCTTTCCCAAAAAAATACAAGTAAATATACATACAGCATCCCAAAGGACAGGCTTAGAATACAGACATGCTCTAGAGCAATGGAATGTATAGTCAGTTTGCTCCGTTACCAACCTGTCAGTTGGGCTGAATTCAAGACCTACAGCAAAATACATAAGGTAAATGGCTGGAACAACTTAGGCAAAATAAAAGCAGGGGACAGATAGATCAACTATATATGCATGTAGCTGATAGAGTAACGTGCATTCTCTGTG
>NW_009213628.1:21775-35524 GCF_000690835.1 Fulmarus glacialis
ATGCCATGAAGAAGTCAACCATCCCTATACAGAGCATCCATTCTCACTTCCATGACATAGTCAAGACAGCTAAAGGGCCACAAAAAGCGAACAGCCTCTGATTACCTGGCGATTGCTTCTGGCCAAACTGTTTGCTCTAAGCTACCCTCCAGATTCTCATTACATGCAGCTGAACTGAATTCTTTACATAGATATGGCCTGTGACCACAATGAAAAAATCATTATGTTAACATGATTTTATTTTGGTTTTAATATGCCTGAATAAAGACAAAAGGGTAGAAAAATCAAACCTTTAATCTAATTTAGATCCTGACTTCCTTCCTGACCTTTGGGAAATTGTTAAATTTTTCAATCTTACAGGTTTTGTTGCATATTTGTTTAGTATCTTTTTCCTGTCTTTTTTTAGGGAACTGTTATTTATTAAGATAGCTAATTGACTGAGACTTTGATTTGAGTGGTAGAATTATCCAAAGGTCTCTTGCTAATTTGCTCCTAATAGCAACTGTTTCAGGCTTAGCAGTAAAACAATTAGATCACATTCCTATCAAATACGTCTACCTGAGTGATTTAGAAATTCTAAACAGAGGAATCAACGTCAGTACTTACAGATAGGATTGGCTATATGTAAGTCTTCTTCATTGTAAGTTATAGAATCGGTATGCTTGCTTAAGCCACAGCAGTGGCTTATGCCAATTTAAAAGGAGGGCTAATGTATTGGGGTTTTTTTATGTAAACCTCATCTGATAACTACACCTTCTAATTTTTAACAAAAATGGAGTAAGAATGCCTCTTAATGATTATACCTGCAAGAGAAGAAAGCTCATTTCCTATGTGCTGTAAAAAGCCAGATCTCCATGAGTTACACTCTAATACTGCATGGACACATGTCATTTGGATTTCCTATCTGACTAAACACCATAGAATAAATACCCAAAACAAACTGTACTTCACAGGATTATTGGCTGAGTGATTTTGGATTTGACATATATTCCTCATTAACCTCTTCACTCAAAGATCCTCTTGTTTTATAATAAGCTCTCTTCACAAGTTTTATCTTGGACTAGAAGTATAATTCTCCATTAGTGTTAAAAAAGTTCAGTTCACTTTTAATTACTCAATAACTTGGATAATGAGAGGCATGGGAGGAAACTTAAAATCTAGGAGTAAATGTAATGTAATTGGGATGCAAGTGCATTGTACTTGCATATATGATATGCGCACTTCCATTGGTAGAAGCTTAACCGTAATCTGTCAACCATGTCACTAAAGTTACTTTAAAAGAAAAAAGGTTGGCTTTTAAGAGTGCTTTAAGAAGTGTTCAGACCTAAAATGAAAAATCCACCTTCCAGCAGAAGCAGCACTGTTTTGGTTTTTTTTTCACATATAACATAGCAAGTGCTGTAATGAGATGTAAGTTTCTATCTGCAGTTCAAAGCATCTTAGAAAACAAGAGATAATGTCCCATTATTGTATTGGACATACTGCATCGTATCACTGAGCACAGAAGTAATATCAGGTTTTTGACTGAGTAATCCTTCAGCAAGAGGCATATTGTCAAAATGTCCCTGCAAGGATTTCCGCTGTAGAAAGAGATGCATATTGATGAAGTGTATGCTGACAATTCGTGGACCTGAGAATAAATTTAAACAAGCGTGTAACCTTTTCTTTTGTACAGTGCTGGAAATTACCTTAGTTCTTTGCATCCAGATTGTACTGAGAGTGCCATACTTCAACAGGATACCTGTTGCTGCAGTAGTTCATAGGGTGTCCAGGTTGCCACTTTCAACATTGAGTACAGGCAAAGGTGCAATGTTAAGTCTTGAAGTAATTATTTTTTTTAATGTCTCAAAGTACAGCCTGACCCTAAGCTGATGCACATCATATGTTCTGTAGACATAACCTACCACATGCCACAGCATGACTCCTTCTTTTAAGGTGTTTTTCTTCCAGGTGTTCTTCCTAGGAATACAGTGAAAGTTTAAGTGTAATTAAACTGAAGACAAGCATCTGTTAAAATTGAAGAACGTTGCCTCCTCCTCCTCCTCCAAGATGCTCTTTGGAGATAGAGAAATCTTTCTTGAGAATTTATATTAAAGCTTCACATCAGACAAATGACGTTTTTGTCTCTGGGAAGATCAACTAGCTGCTCCAGCTCATTACACTTATTAGAGGAGCAGGTGGTATGTGGTGGTTCCTAAAGAATCCCTAAACAGCTGAAGCTGCACTTTTTAAGTACTCTGATTGAAAAACAGGGCTGCTTTGTTGTCCATTTGCTATGTCTTCAGCAGTGTACCTAAGGTACCGCCACAACAGAGGCCGTCGGGGAGCAGCAAGGGCTGCTGCTCCCTGCGGGACAGGCAGCTGAGCAGTCAGACAGAGTGCAGGGCCGGTGCCTCACCGGCCAGGGCCCAGCCCCACAGTACCGAAGCAGGGCAGAACCAAAGAGGGCAGCTAGAGTCCAGATCATCAGGTAAATGTGTGCTGACAAGGCAGGTCCAAGGTCAAGCCAGGAAGCTAAGCCATGGGTCAGGATCAGGGCTGGTGAGGGCAGCTTCATTCAGACACAGCCCAGCGTTACCAGGGTAGGCCCAGCAGTCCTACACCACAGCTCAGGTAAGGAGCAAAGGCACAGGCCTGAGTTTAAATGGAGGCCCTGGGCCCATGGACAGAGTGTGTGGGTGGAGGCCCCAGGTGAGTCTAGTCAAGGCTGTTAAGGCCTGTCACAGGGCACTCAGGGACCCGACAGAGGCTTCTCCTCTCCTTATCTGCACTGGGTGAGCATTCAGAAGGGTATCATGTCATATGCTGGTCCCTATGTACAATAAGAATTCAGACAGCTGTTTTTAGGATAGTCTAACAACAACCCTCAAATTACGCATGACCTCAGTAGAAAAAAGGAAATCTGATGCACTCAGTGTAAGATTGAACATTTGAATGGTCTACATAGATGAAACCCCACATCTTCCATGTCACAGTGTCTTGCAACCCCAGCAATAGTATTACAGCAATACCAGTCACAGCAGTATTAGGCATAAACTCTAAGCTGTACAAAATGTAGAGTAAAAAGTATATTTAAAAAGTCTTCCAATATTTTATTTCCATAGTTTTATTCACATTAACTGCACTTTTGTCATAGAACAGTTTTTACAAATCTGTAGTTCTTTATATATACTGGCTTTTTTAAGAACAACAATAGCTCTTTTTATCTGAAGCAATGCCCTTTCCTATTCAGCGATACTATATTGCATTTCATAAATGTTTAATGACAATAGCTATTGTATTACTGAAGCTGCTGGTAGACAGCCTCTGGTATTTTGTAAGGTGCAGGTGATACCTGAGAGTATGGTCAGTGCTTAAAAAAGATGGGAAATTAGTAAAAAACTCTTGGAATAAACTATGGAAAATCATGAAATCTTTCTAGAAAGTTGCCTTTCTCAAATGTGCTGCAAGTCCTCCCTCTGCCAAGAATTATTTTTACAAGGCAGCTCTCTTCTAATGGAGAGGCCCTCCGTGATGCTGTGCCTGCTACTGACTGCTAAGGACTTTTTTTTCCTATTCACTATTCATACTAGATTTTGAGCTGGGTTTGTGCCCGTGAAACTGAAGACTAACAGTCTCTGGAGCCAAGCATAGTCTCTTTGTTGGGTAGAAATAAAGCCTACAGGAGAGGATGGATGTGCTCAGCGTCCCAGCAAGTGGCTTGAGATGAAGTGATATTGGCAGGATTCAGACTGAAATTATTACAAAACATGAATGCCACATGTGCAACTGCTGCCTGGCTGTTTCTGTGCTTCTCTCCTTTTGTTAAAAAGTGCTATCTTAAAAAAATAGTAATAACCTTGATCTTGTGCCATTGCTATCTGAAAATTGCAGGGTCTTACAGATCCCAGAATGAAGGATCAAGGGGGAAAATGACTGTTCTGCCAAACGTGAAGCTTTTGTAATGACAGTATTGTGTATTGCTTCCACAGAACAAGCCTCCCATTTAGCTTAGCTTGTAAACTAGCCTTACCTAGAAGTTGGTGACGTGCTGTCTCCTTCCCAAAACAATCTGAAAAAACTATTAACAATGGTTATTATCCAGGTCTGGCAGTTATTAATAGTAGATTGGCATATTTTCAGTTTTATTCATTTGGGTTGTGCTAATACAAAGTTATACGGGATTTCCTTTAAGTTAGATAATCACACTAGATTTTGTGATATTAAACTGAAGAAAAGCATTGTCTCGAGCCAGTTGCAGGCAGGCTCCCTCAATCCTGCCAATACTTCTCAATCCTAGTTGTGCTATCCCTTTCAGTCAGTCCTGGGTTTGTCAACAAGAAATCATGCCAGCTGAGTAGTGGTTTTGTGATAAGAATGGTTGGAAATTAGTATGAGATCATTTTCACCTTAGAAAGAGTTTGAATCTAGTTTCAGAAGTGAAAAGCTGGTACTTACACCACTGTCTCTTGTTCCCCTTTTGTGAAATAATATTGGGGTCTTCTACCATAACCTTCATTATTCCCAGTACCATGTGCCATCGTATTTTTGTTAGTGTAAGAATAAGATCATTATAAGCATGTTAATCTCAGAGTCATGAAAGCTAAATTCAATTCTTGACTTTGCCAGTAATGTTTTGATAGTGGTACAGAAGAAAGAAGATGAAAATATCTTAGTAGATATCCTATGGTCTGAAATTAGAAGCAAGGATATTACTGAAACCCAATTGCATTCCTTGATCCAATGAATTGGATTAATTACTGAACTGGCATCATTATTGAAGCCCAGTTGCATTCCTTAATCCTGATACTCTTCAGGAGAAAGAACAGCTACTATTATTTCTTTGGTAATGTTACTCATTTTGGAATTACTGCCCATGCATCCTTGCAAAATCTCAATTATGATCACACACTCAGGCGTGACCCTCTAATAAACTCACTGTTCTAGGACAAGCCTGGTAATTGTTCCAGAAAATGCATTTTCTTGGCATCGCTCCAGAAAGCCAGGCATTTGGAACTCGGCCTCTCAGTCCAACCTGTTTAATATCCTACTCCTTCTAATGTAGTAATATCCTTCAACGGATCATGACAAACATAAGCACTGAAGCTCTTCTGTTACTGAATTAGATTTCAGTTTCAGTTTCTCCATTTTGTGTTCTTAATCTTGCTTAGTCTTTTCTCTCTGAAGAGGGCTTCTCTCCCTCTTTTTTGAGTTGTGCCTTCCTCATAAGTACCAGCTGGAATCATTTTGGTATCCAAATTCCCTTTAATACTCTCTTTTCTTGGCTTATGTAAAATATAGCCAGTCTCAGTCTTTAATGTAGTCTCACGTAGGTACTGTACTCAGCTATTGTCTAGAAATGGTTAACAGAATCTGAAGAAGCTAAATTTCTGTAATTCTATCCCTTCATATATTGTCTTAACCAATACAACAGTATATTGCCTTGATTCTGAATCACCACAATTCAGGGTGAGTTTAGTCTGTTAATTTTCAAATGCTACAGGATCTTTAAGTGAATGCAAAATGATTGGTTTTTTAGCCTGTCATGTAGGGGGAAAAATAAGACAGGATTACTGACATTACCACCAAAAATCTAGGGTAGCATTTTTCACCTTCATTCTTGTGTAGTGCTGAGAATATATATTCGTAATTTTTAAATCCTGTCCTTAGAGCAATGAGTGTGATCATGCTGACACGTGAATAGGGTATTTACTAAATAAATTAATTTAACTTTTATACAGTATAAAGAACTAAGAATCACATTTTATCTTTTTTCTCTAAAACTTACTGGTGCTTTACAAGCACGTATTGAAAATGAAAGTAATAACTGTTGGGTTTCCAGCTGCTGCTCGATGTTCATCCTGATTTTTCTTCATCTCTGAAGACTGTGACCAATCTAGAGCAAGTTTACATAGGTGTGTTGGAGGTTTATAGTTTTCTTCATGTGTTAGACCTGCTTTTGATTAATCTTGTTTGCATATTTCCAAAAACTATGTTTAGAGGGAAATTTTGTTCACAGCTTTCTATTATGGAAACCTTTATCAGTAAGAACCTTCTTTTTCCTTCTTTTCCTCTAATACATTAATTTCAAATTGCTTTTTTATAATTTTACTACTTTAAAAATTATAGTCTGGAACATATTGGACTCTGTTACTCCTTTGGACTCTAATGGTAACCACACATTCAGTCTTTGAATTATTTACACCTGATTCTAAGTTTTGACCATAGTTATAAACTTACAGTTTCATCTGACTCAATTACCTGTGCTATAACAGGATATTTTACATACTAATATTGCAGTATATCTAAGAGTAGTTCCTATTTCTTTATAGCTCTTGCTAAATTTTATGTTCATGACTCTGCTTAATCTCCTTCAATTTTACCTCTACTGATGATACAGAAATGACTCAGAGTCCGTCACCAACATCTTTTAAATTGAAACCAAAGATAATTTACATCATTATCAATATAGCACAATGTGATTTTAAATTATTCTATGTTTTCTATAAAGTGCTTGTGGAGAGATGCTGTAGAAAATCAAGTGCTAAGTCAGACATTTTAAATTTATTTTATTACAGTTTCTATTTTAAATTACATATACAATATATAGCATTACTGGAACACAGTTGTGATCTGAAAGGCCAGTTTGGTATTTCTCCTGCAGCACTGAAACAATGAAGATGCATAGTTTTGGGGCTGAAGAAGAAAATAATCTATTGCATCTATGCATCTATTTAGTACATCATCTATTGTATCTATGCATCTATTTAGTACAATGAATGAATTTACAGATGCAATTTTGAGTGAGGAGGTCTTCTACAAGGACATTTGCAGCAAACATGAAGAAAACAAGAAATACTGACTTTCATTTATATAGCCTTTTCCAAAGTGTTTGTATTGAATAATTTTCAATTTTTTGACAGGTCATGAGAAGAAATGTTTATTACAGTAGCACATCTTTTAGATTGGTTTTATCCAGGGGAATAAGCTCATATAGTTCATTTTACAAAGGGTCTGATGTTGAAATGATGTTGATTTTCATATAGTAAGTCATCTGTAGAATAGAGAATATAGAATAAAAAAAAAGACTGAATTTGAACTATTAAATTCTGTGTGTTTCAAAGAGTCTATAATTTAATTTCAGATGCCCTACACAGACATTTTACCAAAGGACAGCTATTCCTGATATGATGTAGCTTAAAAGCTGCAGCAGCCATAGCTCATTTTTAATCATTACTTCTATTTTGGGTTTTCAGAAACTATTTTATTAGTATATTTTATGTATCAGGATAGATTTTTAAAATAATAACTTGTGGGAAAAGTAATTTTAAGTCCACAGAGAGATGACCATTATCAGAGTAGTCTTTCTTTTTTCTTTCTGCTCACTGAGCTGAGGAGGTGAACATATTTAAGATCACTAAATACTACTTTTCATGCAAGCATCTGCTAGCTACCACATCAGAATTACGTGAATTTGGACGCAAGAGAGGTTGTGGCATGTCCGTGCTTGCAGATATTAAAAAATTCGACTGCATATGTAACTTAGAAGTTGGGTCTGACCTCAAAGTTGACCCTGCTTTGAGCACAGGATTGGAATAGATGACATCCAGAGATCCCTTCCAACCTGGATTATTTTATGATTCTGAGTATGCATGATTACTATGGAAGGAAGTGTCTTCTGAAAAAATAATCTCAAAATAGTCTCAAATTTCTTGTTCAGATTTTCTAATCCTAAAAATTGTAGTTCTGCACTCATAATTTGGGTGATTCTTAATAACTGTATAATGCATACTACTCAGTAGTAAATATAATCTTCTTAGTTTATGATTAATGTGTCAGGTCAGCATTACAGTGCACTTAATTTTCAGAAACATTTTTTCCTATCTTCTGACCAAGTTTAAGATTTTATAATCTTGTAACACTATAAGGGGAAGATCAAAGTTTCTGTATAGTGTAATTGATTGTATAGTGACTTTATGATGAGGTTCCTTTCAGATATAAGCTTTGCCAAGGTGGTTTTATCCAGTGAATCTTGAATACCTACATATTCACAGAAAATATGCCCGATACGAAAGCAAATATAGATAAACCAAATTCATGTTTAAATGTAGGTAAATATTCTCAGGCACATATCCTCTGCTTATTCCATTTGTGTAAATGAAGAGTTGCCTTAATATTCCCAGCAAGATGTCAATTCTAGCTCTTCATAGTAGATGTAATGTAGATGACTGGTTATCATAAGGATAGCACTTTATCAGAGCGTAGGAGTAAAACCAGCTCTATTATACTGGACCATTTATTTCTTTTTAGCTAACACTTCCCTCTAAGGCACTTACATTGCTGAATTCTCTATTAAGGTAACTGAGTGACAGTTTGAATTTTAAAGAAAATTTTATAAAGTGTACAAAGGTTTTTTTTGTTTTCTTTAAAAAGTGCTTATGGTTTTGTCCTAACAGCATTCAAATTCAAGAGAAGCTGTTACTGTCATCCTCTCAAACTGCAAGCATGAATTCTTTTTTTTTGAGGAATATGACTCATTTTCCAACAGCCTCAGATTATAAATCCATATTTTCTGAGAAACTGGAGTCTATTTGTATATTGTACACAGTGGCCATGTATTGTTCTTCAAAACAGTTAGAAATCTAGAATTACTCCACAATGGAGTTCAGTACAGTTCCCTCAAAATTTAGGTCAGAGTTTGAACCGGTATCCATAAAACTTTTCTTACGGCGATGGAAGGTCTGTGAAAGCTGATACCTAGATTACTGCACATTTTTCTTGGCAGAGAAAGATCTGTCGTCTTCTACTCCATAACAGCCTCTTCGTAATTTGCCGTATTTTGATTTTAACCTTCTTCTCTCTCTTCATAGTATGAATTTTTTCAACAAAAATGCATGCTTTGAAAACATCGCTCACTTAATTATGCAATCTCCAGTCTATGTTATTGAAAGAGTTTTTCAACTCGGATAGTGTGTCAGTGTTTTCTACTAAACAACTTTCAGAAAGGACAAAATTTGTTTTGTATTTGTTTTCTTTTTAAACCAAAGTCCCAAATCATAAAGCATTACAGGTCTCAGAACCTGATAGTCCCAGGGATGGGAACCGCGGCAAGAACCCTTCTACTTCATATAGTAAATCATCTTCAGATTTCATTGAATTTTTGCCTGTGTATTTCAGTGCAGCATCTTTCAGGTGGGGTTGTGGTAGGAATGTCTTTAGGAAGCAGCTAGACTCCTTTTTTTTAATCTTATTTGCTGAAATAACTGAGTATATGAAAGCTGCTGTAATTGTAATGTTTTTGTCCACTTACTGGAAGTCTGTAAAAGTCTGACATTTTCTGTAGTATATTATTATTCTTCATCATGTAGATTCAGTAAATATGTTGTTACAGGACTGTTCCAGAATTCATTGATAATGCTGGTAATGCTTCTTTCTCTGAAGAGAGAAAAGAGCTTTTAATCATGTATTTAAAGAAACCCTTCAATAAATAATTTCATGGTCTGTAAAAGCACCATATTAAGGAAAAAAGGAATAGAAATCAACCAGTTTGAAACTTTTTCCATGAAAGTTGGCACCCAGTTCTGGGAATGTTCAGTAATTCTAACTGTTTAATACTGCAGAGTTGCACTTAGAAAATCAGTATGAGTTACCATTTTTCATATTACAAAATAATTGTTTATCATATGCATAATGAATTGCTTATCATATGTTTATGCACATCAGTTTGTTCTTGCAATTTTGATTAACCTCCACCATCAGAAGGTGAAAATGCTTTTGCCAAATGGTGATCAGTTTACTTCATGGGATTTTTTTCTTCAGTCATTTCCAGATAACACACAGAAGAATATGTTATTGATGATAGATTAAAGTATTTTTACATATATTTTTTGTTTTTTGACTCATCCATATGATAATTTTTTTCTGTTCTCCACAGTGATGCCACACAATCAATGTCAAGATTTTTCAGCAATATCGTTGTGATAAGTAAAAGATGGTTAAAGCCGCCCATTCCAGGCCAGTCAGTAAGAAGAAACAAGGTAAACTCTATTACCTCCACTTACTCTCTACTATAAGGATGTTTCTTATTCAAAGGTTAACCTAATCTGTTATACCTCAGTCTTTCAAATAAAGATATTTCATAATACATAGATCTATAAATGAAATAATTAACAGACTGTAACACTACTAGTTTTATTCTGAATACTTTGATTCTTCACCGATTTCTTCTTCCACTATCATTAGCTATTTTTCTGCTCATTCTTTAAACACAAAGTACTTCACACAAGATTTTGTTGATGTCATTTTACCCATGTTTACACAGCTTTACTCTCAGAGAAATCAAAATTACATAAGGGTCTAAGTGTTACAGCTGCTTAGGCAGTTATGTTACTGTTTCCTAACTTGAACTGCAGTAACTCCTGCGGATCCAGTGGTAAGATTTGGTCACAAAACATGATGCTAATACTGTAGGAGCAAGATCCTGACATAATTATTCTAGTTCAATATCTATGCTTTTTCTTTTTGCATTAAGTTAAAAAATCATTGAGATAAAACTGTGTATTATATCTTTTGCTTTCATTTTTCCCACCAAAAAATAAAGCAAGCCATTTATTTAAAAGCCTGTATAATAAATATCTTTTAAAAGTAAACAAATTTTGTAGCCCTCAATGGACAGTTTTGCAAAGTCTGAAATAGATGTGAATAAGAAACTTGACTGATTCAAAGGTGAAATAGTTTCAGGAAATGGTTGGGACTTCAGAAATGAATTTAACTATAGAAAAGATGTTTGGAAGTAAAGATCTTCAGATAAAGGTGATTATGTATGTAAGACTATACTGGTGACTAGAACCAAATAAGAAACAGCACATTTTCAGCCCTGCAACTCAGCCCAGCAGGCTTTCTAGAAAGTGATATTGCTATTATGGACCAGCAGAAATGCATTAAATACTTTTCTCAGTGTTCAGGTAGCATGGATATTGCACTTTTGAGCCTGTTTTCCCATAAAGAGCTCTCTGGAAGAAAGGATAGTGTTTCAAGGATGCTCTGTCTTGCACTGTGAAAATAGTAATGAAAGTAGTTCCCTTATTGTGTTATTATAACAGATAACTGATGAGCCTTGTTGCAGTCTAAAGACTCATGTTCACATCAAAATGTTCTTTGTATTTTTGTTTAAGAAAATTTTTAGTATGTGTGTATTGATGGTCATAAAGTGTATATTTTTAATTGATATATTTGAAAGATTTTTAGAAATGAGGACCTAAAATTGGATTTTTCAGGTATTTATGTTTGAAGCCTTTTTGCACTATATTTTGCCTATTTAGCTGATAATGTAAAAACTGAAAGACGGTACTTACTATTTCATTCATATTTCAGAAAAATTTTGAATGCCACAATGTTCCGTAGTAGGAAATGTGTAGAAATGTAATAAGTAGGAGAATAGATACTGATAGGACCAATAGGGCAATAGTTTCTTCCCAATAGGGGAAGAAACAGCCCTAACATGAATGAAAAAAGGAAGAGGTAAAAGAACTCATGGCTTGTGAAAGAAGTGTGTCAATCACAGTGCACTGTGACTGGGCAGGGAATGGATTACAGCCCTGTTAGTTCTTCTATCTGTCCATCTCATTAAATCTGCACTTAATAAAGATGCAGTACAATAAAGAGACCTGATTTCCAGAGTAAATCAGAATTTTCTGAAAATTTGGCCTATTATAAGAAGTTATGACCTCCATTTGGAAAAAGAATTAAAAATTTGTATCTTGGCTTTTTTGAGCCTAACACCAAAGTTAAGCCAAAATATTAATTAATTTTGAGCAATTATTTGTGATTTCAGCAGTTATCTCTATTCTTTCTTGGCTGCTAATTTGCATGTCTCAAGTCATATTGGCTGTGTAAATTAGTGGTATGAGGAAGACTAAACTAATGTCTCAGGAGTTGCCATGGACAAATCAGTCTTCCTAAGACTCATTTGAAAGTTATGTGGCCATATACTGGCTTTGGCATCAGTTGTTGAAAAGGGCTGCTGTCCTTTTTCAAATGCTTGTGAAAGCAATGCAGTCAAGAGACAAAGTACAGAAAATTAATACTTTGAAAATTCTAATTTGAAGTCTAGAAATATATATGAAGACACTATAGCAAACTTCAAGTCTTTCTAGTAGCATACTATGAAAGATGGAAAACTCCTTATGTGCCTTGTTTCAGTTTGGAATGGCAAACACTATAATGCCATAATGATAGTTATTTGGGCCAAGGTGTTTGCTGTCAGGGTCCCTAAACAGGATTTGGAAGTAGATCTTTGTGATAATTTCACACGTCAGTGAGATTTGTGAACTCCTAAACTTAACTTAGATTGAAGATAAAGACAAGCTGTGGTATATAAAAGGAGTGGCCAACATAAAATGAGAAAGACATTATTTGAGGGCAACAGAGTGAGAAATGAATGAGAAATTTAAGTCAGTTGCTTTGTGGATTTCTTAAGCACCAATTTTATATGAACATACTTGGCATTCCTTGTTTGTTTTCTGAATTCTTTTCTTCTAATGCCTGTTTAAATAATAATTGTTTGTATATCTGTATATCAAAACCGTATAAATATTTGTAACAGCCTGATTTATATTAAGAAATTTGAGAATAGCCTATCCACTATCATTACAAAAATTTGAAGTATGATTGTCTCCTTTACATAAGGTCTAGACTAAGGTTCTACAGTTTTCCTCTGCAGCTGAAGTCCCTTGATTTTAAGGATTTACATTATTCAAAAGAAAGTGAATTCAAACATAAGTGAAATAAAAAGCCTGAATTTTGCAACATATTGAACATATTTTTCTTTCTATGACAGTCAGCATAGACAGTGGGACTAAAGTTTGGTGGACAGGTTCCTGTTACAAACATACAGTTCAGTTTTACTATATTTTAAGTGCCATGGGCTATATTACTTGCTAACTGCATCAGATAAATCTAAAATAGTCCAGCTATGTGGTATTATCTATGTTTCATATCTAATAGCACAGTAGATCTAGTTAATTTTAATCAAAAAGCATCATTTCTTGAAAAAAATTAAATATAAGTATATATCACCTCAATAAATCTCAGTGGTCATGTATTCAGAATAATGAAGTGCATATCTGTATATAGCATGGTGGCTGTTTAGGCACCACATTTCCATATAAATCAAATTATTGGTGTGACTGAAGATTTTTTTTATTTGGTTTCTACAAATGAATTTATTTCTTAGACTTCCTCTTTACTCGAGAAATGAGAAAACTTAGTGGAAATTCTAAGGCAGCTGAAACCTTTTAACAATATATCAGAGATTTTTTCTAATAATTAATCAGAAATTATATGAAATACTATTTTCTAACACTTTCCTTTGTAGCATGTGAATCATTCTCACAATGGCTCTTAAATCCAGAAAGTCTAGTAACTCTTTGGGGGTTTCGCCTGGGATTTTACATACGCTTTATTAAATCTGCATGCACAAATATCATATAGTGGGCCTTGAAATTTTCAGAGTCTTATCATGTAAATTCCTTATTGAATATTTAAATAAGTGAGTTTAGCTGAGGCTCTGTCCCCAAGCTGTTTTCACTAAAGAGTTTCATATATGGCCCTTCTGGAAAAGCAATACAGAATCTAATAGCAATTGCCTCATTTTGATTTTAAGTCATAAGCAGTCAGAATGCTTTGAACTATTTCTATTAGAGGAGAGAAATTATTTGATAGAGCTTGTTCATTTACAAAGAATTTACAAAATCGTCTTTCTGTGAACAC